>NC_054501.1:8054409-8109409 GCF_017639515.1 Carcharodon carcharias | reverse complement strand
CAGTCGGAGAGCCCACCCTCGGCATAACGCCGCCCCACTGTAAACCGCCTCTGCGGAACTCTCAACACCTTTGCCCAGCGCTTGAGTTTGGGGGTGGCGGGGCGGGTGCCTCCCCCCAACCACCCCCCCCCACCCCCTCCCCCACCACCTGAGGAGCTACGTGCCATCTGCTGGTTCTCTTCCGCTGCCATTGGCTTCTTCGTGTCTCGCTTTCCAGGACGCCGCCTGGGACTGCTGCCGATCGTCGCGGGTGACTGACTCTCGCCTGCCCGCCCGAGGCTTCCGACGCTGGTTTTTTTTTTCTATTTCTGTCCGCGGCGACTAGGTCACAGGATCGCTGTGTTGCACCGCTCCCCACCACCGGGCCCCGCCAAGGAAGGACTGGGCGTTTGTAAACAAGGAGGCAATGGGGGGCCTCGGAGTCGGTGCGGAGGTGGGGGAGGTGGTGTGCTACCTGGGTTGGCAGGGTTCAGCAGCTACACAAAAGGTTGAGGGGGGGGGCGCAATGACCTCTCGGTTCTGGAGGGGTTTCGGGGAGGGGGGGGTGGTTTCGTGGGGTGGGGTGGGAGATGTGGGTGTGGAGGGCAGGGGTCGGGGACTCTTTCTTTGAGGTGATCCTCCAGCCTCCCAACTCCGCACACCCCTCCTCCCCCCCCTCCCCCCACCCCCCACGCGCCACACATCCACCCCTCCAGCCTCCCCCATCCCCCTTACACCCCCCCACAAACAACGTGAGAGCCTCTGGACTCCTTTCACATCCCGCCGTTCTTGCTTCTGAAGCCAGTGAGCTTGGGGCGGGGGCGGGGTGGAGGGGGGGCGGGGGCGGGTGTCGGGGGGGCGGAGTTCACTCGGTCGCAAGGCCAAGGACATGCGAAGGTGATCGGCTCCCTCGAGCACGTATAAATGAGCCACATTACAGTCTCGGCTGAGACCTTAATCTGGTTGTTCGTGTCACTCCCTCGGTTGAGGGAGGGGCGGAGGTGAGGTGGGGGGGTTTGTGTTGGGGGGGGTTGTTGAGGGTGGTGGCAGATTGGGGCTCTCAGCCCCACCCCTTTGCTGTAAAAAGCCCCCCCAGCAGGGCAGAAGACATCCACCTCCCTCCCCACCCCAACCCCACCTCCCAACCGCACCCCACTCGGCCTCGCCCCGGTCCCCGCCAAGAGACAAGTCCCCCCACACAGCCAGCGCCGCCCCCCCCCCCACAGTCGACCAGCCAAAGCCGGACCCCCCCACCCTTTGCCAACGACCCGCTCGGATAGCGCCGCGCGGGGAGAAGGAGCTCGTGTGAGAACACGCCGAAGGACGAGAGAGTACGCGGTGCACATTTTTTTGACCCCGGTCTAAGAAATAGAGAGAGAGCGTTATTCGACTAACAACACCTCTCGGGTCACGCCAGCCTCAGGACACATTGTACAGAAGATCCAAGCTCAGAGGCTATGGAATTAACCCCAGGACTTTATTTCCTACAAGGTGAATCACGCCGTCTTTATAAACCACAATAATTGTACCAGAGGTGAAAAGAAAACTATGCTTTCACTTCCTTTGGTTCTTGACAATTAAAGGTTATATATATGGTTGGACCTCCTCCTGTATCGGCTTTTCCTACTCTGCGTCTCCGCCATTTCTGACTCCACAGTGGTTCCCGCTCTCGACGTGCCACTCAGCCGATAGCGCGGCATTTGAGCTTGAGTGTTGCTGAGGGAGCGGGGGTGAGGGGGGGTGGTGGGGATTGTGGGGACAGGAGCTGGGGGTGGGGCGGGGGGGGTTGTGCGTTTGTGGTGGGGGGTGTTGTGGGTGGAGGGTAGCCCCGTCTCATCTTGCGCTCGCCCGGATTTCGGATCTCTGATTGGCCGAAGTGTCGCCATGGGGGTGGATCTATAAGCCCACCACCCCCCCCAACACCCCCCCACCACCCAGCCAGGATCCCGGTCGATTCAAGAAAGGCGCCAGGCTTGAACCGATTCCTTTTGTTTGCAGAGGACGTGCGAAGGTAAGCGGTTTCTCGAGCACGTATAAATAAGCCTCATTACGGTCAAGCAGAGACCTTATTCTGGTTGTTAGTGCAGCCATTAGCACGCTCGGGATTGTTTCAGCGAGTGCTGTCCTGTTGCGGAATCGCGTCTGACAGCGCCGGAGACGGGCTTTGCAAGAACGGTGCGTACTCTGCCCCGGCCGAGATGGGAGTCGACTGACCGCCCAGGTCTGCGCCCTCCATCCCCAGTCGCTGGAATTGTTCCGGTCGGCTGAAATTTCGGCCTGCTTGGGTTGGTCCTGGATGGGGCAGGATGAGAAGCTTCATCCGCACCTCCCTTCCTGGATCCGGCAGGGATTTTAACCAGCGCCCCTGTGCAGGGAGACGGGCGCAGTTGCTGGCCGAGTTGTTTGGAATCAAAAATCTCACATTCCAAAGCTGTGGATGGGGGGAGCGGGGTTTGTGTCGGTGGCGGGGGGAAAGAGCGGTGCATCAATACGTAGGTCCACGACCTTCAGCACAGACGAACGCGAGGCATCATGTTTAGTCCACGAATAATAAGGAAACCCATGTATGACTTGGAAGGTAGGAGTGCAGATGGAGCAGCTCCCAGATGGCTGAGATCAGAGAACAGGCTCATTTGTCTGTTAATTCATTCACAGGGATGAGGGCGTCGTTGGCTGGGCCCAACGTTTATTGCCCATCCCTAATTGCACCCCCCTTGAGAAGGTGGGGGGGGGGTGAGCCGCCTTCTTGAGCCGCTGCAGTCCCCGTGTGGTGTAGGTACACCCACCGCGCTGTTAGGGAGGGAGTTCCAGGATTTGGACCCAGCGACAGTGAAGGAACGGCCGATATATTTCCAAGTCGGGATGGTGTGTGTGGGGCTCGGATGGGGAACTTGCAGGTGGTGGTGTTCCCCATGTGTCTGCTGCCCTCATCCTTCTAGGTGGTAGAGGTGGTGGGTTTGGGCGGCGCTGTTGAAGGAGCCTTGGCGAGTTGCTGCAGTGCATCTTGTAGATGGTACACACTGCTGCCCCTGTGCATCGGTGGTGGAGGGAGTGAATGTTTGTGGATGGGGTACCGATCAAGCGGGGCTGCTTTAACCTGGACGGTGTCGAGCTTCTTGAGTGTTGTGGGAGCCGCACTCATCCAGGCAAGTGGGGAGTGTCCCATCACACTCCTGACTTGTGCCTTGTAGATGGTGGACAGGCTTTGGGGAGTCAGGAGGTGAGTTACTCTCCGCAGGATTCCCAGCCTCTGACCTGCTTTTAAATTAGTCCCTAAAACAGTAAAGCGGGCACACGCATTCATTTCAAGAGGGATCGGTTGAAAAATGAAGACATGATGTAAAACTGGTATTGAAACTTGGTTAGACCACACTGGGGGCAGGGTACGGTGACATTGAGGTAACGTCACTAGACGAGTAATCCAGAGGCCCAGGCTAACGCTCTGGGGACACGGGTTCAAATCCCACCCCGGCTGTAGGTGCAATTTAAATTCAATTAATAAATCTGGAATTGGAAGCTAGTCTCAGTGACAGTGAAACTATCATCAATTGTCGAAAAATCCATCTGGTCCACTAGCGTCCATTAGGAAGGGAAATCAGCCTTCCCTGGTCTGGTCTACACGTGACTCCAGACACCACTGCCATGGGCTTATGCTGCACCCATCGATTGGATTCCAGTCTGTAACTCATTCCTGGGTATCTGTTAGTCTACATATAAACCCAACCGAACCCCTCGATTAGATTCCAGTCTGTAACTCACTCTTGAGTATCTGTTATTCTATATATAAACCACACCGAAGCACTCGATTCGATTCCAGTCTGTAACTCAATCCCGGATACCTGTTATTCTATAGATAAACCCCACAAAACCCTCGATTTGATTCCAGACTGTAACTCACTCCCAGGTATCTGTTATTCTATAGATAAACCCCCCTAAACCCCTCGATTAGATTCCAGTCGGTAACTCAATCCCAGGTATCTGTTATTCTATATACAAACACCTCCGAACCCCTCGATTAGATTCCAGTCTGTAACTCACTCCCGGGTATCTGTTATTCTATATATAAACCACTCCGACCCCCTCGATTAGATTCCAACCTGTAACTCACTCCTGGGTATCTGTTATTCTGTATATAAACCCCCCGAACCGCTCGATTAGATTCCAGTGTTTAATTCACTCCCGGGTATCTGTTATTCTATATATTAACCCCCCGAACCCCTCAATTACATTCCAGTCTGTAACCCACTCCCGGGATTCTGTTATTCGATATAAAAACCCCCCGAACCACTCGATTAGATTCCAGACTGTAACTCACTCAAGGGTATCTATTATTCTATATATAAACCACACTGAACCCCTCGATTGGATTCCAGTCTGTAACTCACTCCAGGGTGTCTGTTATTCGATATATAGAACCAGCCAAATCCCTCGATTAGATTCCAGTCTGTAACTCACCTCCGGGTGACTGTTACTCGATATATAAACCCCCCCAAACCCCTCAATTAAATTCCAGTCTGTAACTCACTCCCGGGTATCTGTTATTCTATATATAAAACCGACCGAATCCCTCGATTAGATTCCAATCTCTAACTCACTCCCGGGTATCTGTTATTCTATATATAAACCCCACCGAACCCTCGATTAGATTCCAGTCTGCAACTCACTCCCGGGTGTCTGTTATTCTATATATAAAACCGACCGAATCCCTCGATTAGATTCCAATCTCTAACTCACTCCCGGGTATCTGTAATTCTAGATATAAACGCTCCCGAAACCCTCTATTGGATTCCGGTCTGTAACTCACTCCCGGGTATCTGTTATTCTACATAGAAACCACCCCGAAAACCCTAGATTCTATTCCAGACTGTAACTCACCCCCGGGTATCTGTTATTCTCTATATAAATGCCCGGAAATGCCTCGATTAGATTCCAGTCTGTAACTCTATCCCGGGTATCTGTTATTCTATATATAAACCCCTCCCATCAAACCCCTCAATTGGATTCCAGTCTGTAACTCACTCCCGGATATCTGTTATTCTATAAGTAAACCACCGAACCCCTCAGTTAGATTCTAACCTGTAACTCACTCTTGGGTATCTGTTATTCTGTATATAAACCCCCCGAACCCCTCGATTGGCTTCCAGTCTGTAACACACTCCAGGGTATCTGTTATTCTATATATAAACCACACTGAACCCCTCGATTAGATTCCAGTCTGTAACTCACCTCCGGGTGACTGTTACTCTATATATAAACCACCCCAAACCCCTCGATAAGATTCCAGTCTGTAACTCACTCCCGGCTGTCTGTTACTCTATATATAAACTCCCCGAGCACCTCGAATAGATACCAGTCTGTAACTCACTCCGGGATATCTGTTTTTCTATATATAAACCCCCAGAACGTCTCGATTAGATTTAAGACTGTAACTCAATCCCGGGTGTCTGTTATTCTATATATGAACCCCACTGAAACCTCGATTAGATTCCAGTCTGTAACTCACTCCTGGGAATCTGTTATTCTATATATAAACCACCCCAAACTCCTCAATTAGATTCCAGTCTGTAACTCACTCCCGGGTATCAGTTATACTATATACAAACCCCACCCACCCTCGATTAGATTCCAGTCTGCAACTCACTCCTGGGTGTCTGTTATTCTATATATAACCGATCCCGAAAGATTCGATTAGATTCCAGTCTGTAACTCATTCCTGGGTATCTGTTATTCTATATATAAAACCGACCAAACCCCTCGATTAGATTCCAATCTGTAACTCAACCCCGGGTATCTGTAATTCTAGATATAAGCGCTCCCGAAACTCTCTATTGGATTCCGGTCTGTAACTCACTCCCGGGTATCTGTTATTCTACATAGAAACCACCCCGAAACCCCTAGATTCGATTCCAGCTGTAACTCACTCCCGGGTATCTGTTATTCTCTATATAAACACCCGCAAATGCCTCAATTAGATTCCAGTCTGTAACACTATCCCGGGTATCTGTTATTCTATATATAAACCCCTCCCATCAAACCCCTCAATTGGATTCCAGTCTGTAACTCACTCCCGGATATCTGTTATTCTATATATAAACCCCCCGAACGTCTCGATTAGATTCCAGACTGTAACTCACTCCCAGGTATCTGTTATTCTATATATAAAGCACCGGAATCCCTCAGTTAGATTCCAGTCTGTATGTCACTCCCGGGTATCTGTTATTCTATATATAAACTCCACAGAACCCTCGATTAGATTCCAGTCTGTAACTCACTCCCGGGTGTCTGTTATTCTATATATAAACCCCTGAACCCCTCGATTAGATTCCAGTCTGTAACTCACTCCCGGTTATCTGTTACTCTATATATAAACCCGACCGAACCCCTCAATTCGATTCCAGTCTTAATCTCACTCCCAAGAATCTATTATAGAATGTAAAAACCACTCAAACCCCTTGATTAGATTCCTGTCTGTAACTCACTCCCAGGTATCTGTTATTCAATATACAAACCACCCCGAACCCCTCGATTAGATTCCAGTCTGTAACTCACTCCTAGGTATCTGTTATTCAATATATGAACCCCTGAACCCCTCGATTCGATTCCAGTCTGTAACTCACTCCGGGGTATCTATTATTCTAAATATAAACCACCCGAACCTCTCGATTAGATTCCAGTCTGTAACTCACTCCCGGGTATCTATCATTCTATATATAAACCACCTAAACCCTCGATTTAATTCCAACCTGTAACTCACTCCCGGGCATCTGTTATTCTAGATACGAACTCCCCCGAAACGCATGATTAGATTCCAGTCTGTAACTCACTCCCGGGTATCTGTTATTCTATATATAAAACCCCCCAACCGAACCCCTCGATTGGATTCCAGTCTGTAACCCACTCCCAGATATCTGTTATTCTATATATAAACCACCACGAACCCCTCAATTAGATTCCAGTCTGTAACTCAATCCCGGGTTTCTGTTATTCTTTTTATAATCCCCCCCGAAACCCTCGATTAGATTCCAACCTGTAACTCACTCCCGGGTATATCTTATTCTATATATAAACCCCCCAAACCCCTCGATTAGATTCCAGTCTGTAACTCACCTCCGGGTGACTGTTACTCTATATATAAACCCCCCCAAACCCCTCGATAAGATTCCAGTCTGTAACTCACTCCCGGCTGTCTGTTACTCTATATATAAACTCCCCGAGCGCCTCGAATAGATTCCAGTCTGTAACTCACTCCTGGGAATCTGTTATTCTATATATAAACCCCACTGAACCTCTCAATTAGATTCCAGTCTGTAACTCACTCCCGGGTATCTGTTATTCTATATATAAACCACACTGAACCCCTCGATTAGATACCAGTCTGTAACTCACTCCCGGATATCTGTTTTTCTATATGTAAACCCCCAGAACGTCTCGATTAGATTCAAGACTGTAACTCAATCCCAGGTGTCTGTTATTCTATATATGAACCCCACTGAAACCTCGATTAGATTCCAGTCTGTAACTCACTCCTGGGAATCTGTTATTCTATATATAAACCACCCCAAACTCCTCAATTAGATTCCAGTCTGTAACTCACTCCCGGGTATCAGTTATACTATATATAAACGCCACCCACCCTCGATCAGATTCCAGTCTGTAACTCACTCCTGGGTGTCTGTTATTCTATATGTAAACCCCACCGAACCCTCGATTAGATTCCAGTCTGCAACTCACTCCTGGGTGTCTGTTATTCTATATATAACCGATACCGAAAGATTCGATTAGATTCCAGTCTGTAACTCATTCCTGAGTATCTGTTATTCTATATATAAAACCGACCAAACCCCTCGATTAGATTCCAATCTGTAACTCAATCCCGGGTATCTGTAATTCTAGATATAAGCGCTCCCGAAACCCTCTATTGGATTCCGGTCTGTAACTCACTCCCGGGTATCTGTTATTCTACATAGAAACCACCCCGAAACCCCTAGATTCGATTCCAGCTGTAACTCACTCCCGGGTATCTGTTATTCTCTATATAAACACCCGCAAATGCCTCAATTAGATTCCAGTCTGTAACACTATCCCGGGTATCTGTTATTCTATATATAAACCCCTCCCATCAAACCCCTCAATTGGATTCCAGTCTGTAACTCACTCCCGGATATCTGTTATTCTATATATAAACCACACTGAAACCCTCGATTAGATACCAATCTGTAACTCACCCCCAGGTGACTGTTACTCTATATATAAACCCCCCCAAACCCCTCGATTAGATTCCAATCTGTAACTCACTCCCGGATGTCTGTTACTCTATATAAACACCCCGAGCGCCTCGATTAGATTCCAGTCTGTAACTCACCACTGGGAATCTGTTATTCTATATATAAACCCCCCCGAAACTCTCAATTAGATTCCAGTCTGTAACTCACTCCCGGGTGTCTGTTATTCTATATATAAACCCCTGAACCCCTCGATTAGATTCCAGTCTGTAACTCACTCCCGGGTATCTGTTACTCTATATATAAACCCGACCGAACCCCTCAATTCGATTCCAGTCTTAAATTCACTCCCAAGAATCTATTATATTATGTAAAAACCACTCAAACCCCTTGATTAGATTCCTGTCTGTAACTCACTCCCAGGTATCTGTTATTCAATATACAAACCACCCCGAACCCCTCGATTAGATTCCAGTCTGTAACTCACTCCTAGGTATCTGTTATTCAATATATGAACCACTGAACCCCTCGATTCGATTCCAGTCTGTAACTCACTCCTAGGTATCTATTATTCTAAATATAAACCACCCGAACCTCTCGATTAGATTCCAGTCTGTAACTCACTCCCGGGTATCTATCATTCTATATATAAACCACCTAAACCCTCGATTTAATTCCAACCTGTAACTCACTCCCGGGTATCTGTTATTCTAGATACGAACTCCCCCGAAACGCATGATTAGATTCCAGTCTGTAACTCACTCCCGGGTATCTGTTATTCTATATATAAAACCCCCCAACCGAACCCCTCGATTGGATTCCAGTCTGTAACCCACTCCCAGATATCTGTTATTCTATATATAAACCACCACGAACCCCTCAATTAGATTCCAGTCTGTAACTCACTCCCGGGTTTCTGTTATTCTTTTTATAATCCCCCCCGAAACCCTCGATTAGATTCCAACCTGTAACTCACTCCCGGGTATATCTTATTCTATATATAAACACCCCCAAACCCCTCGATAAGATTCCAGTCTGTAACTCACTCCCGGCTGTCTGTTACTCTATATATAAACTCCCCGAGCGCCTCGAATAGATTCCAGTCTGTAACTCACCTCCGGGTGACTGTTACTCTATATATAAACCCCCCCAAACCCCTCGATAAGATTCCAGTCTGTAACTCACTCCCGGCTGTCTGTTACTCTATATATAAACCCCACTGAACCTCTCAATTAGATTCCAGTCTGTAACTCACTCCCAGGTATCTGTTATTCTATATATAAACCACACTGAACCCCTCGATTAGATACCAGTCTGTAACTCACTCCCGGATATCTGTTTTTCTATAAGTAAACCCCCAGAACGTCTCGATTAGATTCAAGACTGTAACTCAATCCCAGGTGTCTGTTATTCTATATATGAACCCCACTGAAACCTCGATTAGATTCCAGTCTGTAACTCACTCCTGGGAATCTGTTATTCTATATATAAACCACCCCAAACTCCTCAATTAGATTCCAGTCTGTAACTCACTCCCGGGTATCAGTTATACTATATATAAACGCCACCCACCCTCGATCAGATTCCAGTCTGTAACTCACTCCTGGGTGTCTGTTATTCTATATGTAAACCCCACCGAACCCTCGATTAGATTCCAGTCTGCAACTCACTCCTGGGTGTCTGTTATTCTATATATAACCGATACCGAAAGATTCGATTAGATTCCAGTCTGTAACTCATTCCTGGGTATCTGTTATTCTATATATAAAACCGACCAAACCCCTCGATTAGATTCCAATCTGTAACTCAATCCCGGGTATCTGTAATTCTAGATATAAGCGCTCCCGAAACCCTCTATTGGATTCCGGTCTGTAACTCACTCCCGGGTATCTGTTATTCTACATTGAAACCACCCCGAAACCCCTAGATTCGATTCCAGCTGTAACTCACTCCCGGGTATCTGTTATTCTCTATATAAACACCCGCAAATGCCTCAATTAGATTCCAGTCTGTAACACTATCCCGGGTATCTGTTATTCTATATATAAACCCCTCCCATCAAACCCCTCAATTGGATTCCAGTCTGTAACTCACTCCCGGATATCTGTTATTCTATATATAAACCACACTGAAACCCTCGATTAGATACCAATCTGTAACTCACCCCCAGGTGACTGTTACTCTATATATAACCCCCCCCCAAACCCCTCGATTAGATTCCAATCTGTAACTCACTCCCGGATGTCTGTTACTCTATATAAACACCCCGAGCGCCTCGATTAGATTCCAGTCTGTAACTCACCACTGGGAATCTGTTATTCTATATATAAACCCCCCCGAAACTCTCAATTAGATTCCAGTCTGTAACTCACTCCCGGGTATCTGTTATTCTATATATAAACCACACTGAACCCCTCGATTAGATACCAGTCTGTAACTCACTCCCGGATATCTGTTATTCTATATATAAACCCCCCGAACGTCTCGATTAGATTCCAGACTGTAACTCACTCCCAGGTATCTGTTATTCTATATATAAAGCACCGGAATCCCTCAGTTAGGTTCCAGTCTGTAACTCACTCCCGGGTATCTGTTATTCTATATATAAACTCCACTGAACCCTCGATTAGATTCCAGTCTGTAACTCACTCCCGGGTGTCTGTTATTCTATATATAAACCCCTGAACCCCTCGATTAGATTCCAGTCTGTAACTCACTCCCGGGTATCTATCATTCTATATATAAACCACCTAAACCCTCGATTTAATTCCAACCTGTAACTCACTCCCGGGTATCTGTTATTCTAGATACGAACTCCCCCGAAACGCATGATTAGATTCCAGTCTGTAACTCACTCCCGGGTATCTGTTATTCTATATATAAAACCCCCCAACCGAACCCCTCGATTGGATTCCAGTCTGTAACCCACTCCCAGATATCTGTTATTCTATATATAAACCACCACGAACCCCTCAATTAGATTCCAGTCTGTAACTCAATCCCGGGTTTCTGTTATTCTTTTTATAATCCCCCCCGAAACCCTCGATTAGATTCCAACCTGTAACTCACTCCCGGGTATATCTTATTCTATATATGAACCCCCCAAACCCCTCGATTAGATTCCAGTCTGTAACTCACCTCCGGGTGACTGTTACTCTATATATAAACCCCCCCAAACCCCTCGATAAGATTCCAGTCTGTAACTCACTCCCGCCTGTCTGTTACTCTATATATAAGCTCCCCGAGCGCCTCGATTAGATTCCAGTCTGTAACTCACTACTGGGAATCTGTTATTCTATATATAAACCCCACTGAACCTCTCAATTAGATTCCAGTCTGTAACTCACTCCTAGGTATCTGTTATTCAATATATGAACCCCTGAACCCCTCGATTCGATTCCAGTCTGTAACTCACTCCCGGTTATCTATTATTCTATATATAAACCCAACTGAACCCCTCGATTCGATTCCAGTCTTTAAGTCACTCCCGGCCATCTATTATTCTATACATAAACCACCCAAAACCCTCGATTAGATTCCAGTCTGTAACTCACTCCCGGGTGTCTGTTATTCTATATATAACCAATCCCGAAAGATTTGATTAGATTCCAGTCTGTAACTCATTCCCGGTTATCTGTTATTCTATATATAAACCCAAGCGAACCCCTCGATTCGATTCCAGTCTGTAACTCACTCCCGGCTATCTATTATTCTATACATAAACCACCCAAAACCCTCGATTAGATTCCAGTCTGTAACTCACTCCCAGATATCTGTTATTCTACATATAAACCCCAAAGAACCCATTGAGTAGATTCCAGTCTGAAACTCACTCCTAGGTATCTGTTATTTAATATATAAACCATCGAACCCCTCGATTGGATTCCAGTCTGTAACTCACACCCGGGTATCTGTTATTCTATATATAAAGCCCCTAAATGCCTTGATTAGATTCCAGTCTGTAACTCACTCCCGGGTATCTGTTATCTATATATAAACTACACTGAACCCCTCGATTAGATTACAGTGTGTAACTCACTCCCGGGTATCTGTTATTCTATATATAAACCCCCACAAATCCCGCGATTAGATTCCAGTCTGTAACTCACTCCCGGGTATCTAATATTCTATATATAAACCGCCGAAACCCTCGATTTAATTCCAACCTGTAACTCACTCCCTGGTATCTGTTATTCTATATATAAAACCCCCCAACCGAACCCCTCGATTGGATTCCAGTCTGTAACCCACTCCCGGATATCTGTTATTCAATATATAAACCACCACGAAAGCCTCAATTAGATTCCAGTCTGTAACTCACTCCCGGGTATCTGTTATTCTACATATAAACCCCCCCGAATCCCTCGATTAGATTCCAGTCTGTAACTCACTCCCAGGTATTTGTTACTCTATATATAACCCCCCCGACCCTCTCAATTAGATTCCAGTCTGTAACTCACTCCCGGGTATCTGTTATTCTATATATAAACTCCCCCGAATCCCTCGATCAGATTCCAGCCTGTAACTCACTCCCGGGTATCTCTTATTCTATATATAAACCCCCCCAAACCCCTCAATTAGATTCCAGTCTGTAACTCACTCCCGGGTATCCGTTATTCTATATATAAACCACACTGAACCCCTCGATTAGATACCAGTCTGTAACTCAATCCAGGATAACTGTTATTCTGTATATAAACCCCCAGAAAGTCTCGATTAGATTCAAGACTGTAACTCACTCCCAGGTATCTGTTATTCTTTATATAAACCCCACTGAACCCTCGATTAGATTCCAGTCTGTAACTCACTCCCGGGTGTCTGTTGTTCTAGATATAACCAATCCGGAAAGATTCAATTAGATTCCAGTCTGTAACTCATTCCCGGGTATCTGTTATTCTTTTTAAACCCAACCAAACCCCTCGATTAGATTCCACTCTGTATGTCACTCCCGGGTATCTGTTATTCGATATTTAAACCCCACTGAACTCCTCAATTAGATTCCAGTCTGTAACTCACTCCCGGGTGTCTGTTATTCTATATATAAACCCCTGAACCCCTCGATTAGATTCCAGTCTGTAATTCACTCCCGGGTATCTGTTACTCTGTATATAAACCCGACCGAACCCCTCAATTCGATTCCAGTCTTAAACTCACTCCCAAGAATCTATTATATTATGTATAAATCACCCAAACCCCTCGATTGGATTCCTGTCTGTAACTCACTCCCAGGTATCTGTTATTCAATATAAAAACCACCCCGAACCCCTCGATTAGATTCCAGTCTGTAACTCACTCCTGGGTATCTGTTATTCAATATATGAACCCCCGAAACCCTCGATTCGATTCCAGTCTGTAACTCACTCCCGGGTATCTATTATTCTAAATATAAACCACCCGAAACTCTCGATTAGATTCCAGCCTGTAACTCACTCCCGGTTATCTATCATTCTATATATAAACCGCCGAAACCCTTGATTTAATTCCAACCTGTAACTCACTCCCGGGTATCTGTTATTCTAGATATGAACTCCCCCGAAATGCTCGATTAGATTCCAGTCTGTAACTCACTCCCGGGTATCTGTTATTCTATATATAAAACCCCCCAACCGAACCCCTCGATTGGATTCCAGTCTGTAACCCACTCCCAGATATCTGTTATTCTATATATAAACCACCACGAACCCCTCAATTAGATTCCAGTCTGTAACTCACTCCCGGGTTTCTGTTATTCTTTTTATAAACCCCACCCCCCCGAAACCCTCGATTAGATTCCAACCTTTAACTCACTCCCGGGTATCTCTTATTCTATATATAAACCCCCCAAACCCCTCAATTAGATTCCAGTCTGTAACTCACTCCCAGGTATTTGTTATTCTATGTATAATCCCCCCCGAACCTCTCAATTAGATTCCAGTCTGTATCTCACTCCCGGGTATCCGTTATTCTATATATAAACCACACTGAACCCCTCGATTAGATACCAGTCTGTAAATCAATCCAGGATATCTGTTATTCTATATATAAACCCCCAGAACGTCTCGATGAGATTCAAGACTGTAACTCACTCCCAGGTATCTGTTATTCTATATATAAATCCCCGGAACCCCTCAATTAGTTTCCAGTCTGTAACTCACTCCCGGGTGTCTGTTATTCTAAATATTAAACCCACTGAACCCTCGATTAGATTCCAGTCTGTAACTCACTCCCGGGCATCTTTTATTCTATATATAAACCACCCCAAAGCCCTCAATTAGATTCCAGTCTGTATGTCACTCCTGGGTACCTGTTATTCTATATATAACCCCCACCGAACCCTCGATTAGATTCCAGTCTGTAACTCACTCCCGGGTGTCTGTTATTCTATATATAACCAATCCCGAAAGATTCGATTAGCTTCCAGTCTGTAACTCATTCCCGGTTATCTGTTATTCTATATATAAACCCCACTAAATGCCTTGATTAGATTCCAGTCTGTCACTCACTCCCAGGTATCTGTTATTCTATATATAAACCACACTGAACACCTCGATTAGATTACAGTCTGTAACTCACTCCCGGGTATACATTATTCTATATATAATCCACACTGAACCCCTCGATTAGATACCAGTCTGTAACTCAATCCAGGATATCTGTTATTCTATATATAAAGCCCCCAGAACGTCTCGATTAGATTCCAGTTTGTAACTCACTCCCGGATATCTGTTATTCTATATATCAACAACCCCGAAACCCTCAATTAGATTCCAGTCTGTAACTCACTCCCGGGTATCTGTTATTCTATATATCAACAACCCCGAACCCCTCAATTAGATTCCAGTCTGTAACTCAATCCCGGGTATCTGTTATTCTATATATAAACCCCCCCGAACCCCTCAATTAGATTCCAGTCTGTAACTCATTCCAGGGTGTCTGTTATTCTACATATAAACCCCCCGAACCCTTCAATTAGATTCCAATCTGTAAGTCACTCCCGGGTATCTGTTATTCTATATATAAACCCCAACGAACCCTCGATTAGATTCCACTCTGTAACTCACTCCCAGGTATCTGTTATTCTATATATAAACTCCTGAACGCCTCGATTCGATTCCAATCTGTAACTCACTCCCGGGTATCTATTATTCTAAATATAAACCACCCGAACCTCTCGATTAGATTCCAGTCTGTAACTCACTCCCGGGTATCTATTATTCTACATATAAACCACCCGAACCCCTCGATCAGATTCCAGTCTGTAACTCACTCCCGGGTATCCGTTATTCTATATATAATCCACACTGAACCCCTCGATTAGATACCAGTCTGTAACTCAATCCAAGATATCTGTTATTCTATATATAAAGCCCCCAGAACGTCTCGATTAGATTCCAGTTTGTAACTCACTCCTAGGTATCTGTTACTCAATATATAAACCCCCGAACCCCTCAATTCGATTCCAGTCTGTAACTCACTCCCGGGTATCTATTATTCTACATATAAACCACCCGATCCCCTCGATTAGATTCCAGTCTGTAACTCACGCCCGGGTATCTATTATTCTATATATAAACCGCCGAAACCCTTGATTTAATTCCAACCTGTAACTCACTCCCGGGTAAATGTTATTCTATATATAAACCACCCAAAAAGCTCGATTACATTCCAGTCTGTAACTCACTCCCGGGTATCCATTATTCTATATATAAACCACACTGAACCCCTCGATTAGATACCAGTCTGTAACTCAATCCAGGATATCTGTTATTGTATATATAAAGCCCCCAGAACGTCTCGATTAGATTCAAGACTGTAACTCACTCCCAGGTATCTGTTATTCTATATATAAACCCCCGAAACCCCACAATTAGTTTCCAGTCTCTAACTCGCTCCCGGGTATCTGTTATTCAATATATAAACCCCACTGAAGCCTCGATTAGATTCCAATTTGTAACTCACTCCCGGGTGTCTGTTATTCTATATATAACCAATCCCAAAAGATTCGATTAGACTCCAGTCTGTAACTCATTCCCGGTTATCTGTTATTCTATATATAAACCCAACCGAACACCTCGATTCGATTCCAGTCTGTAACTCACTCCCGGGTGTCTGTTATTCTATATATAACCAATCCCGAAAGAATCGATTAGATTCCAGTCTGTAACTCATTCCCGGATATCTGTTATTCTATATTTTAACCCAACCGAACCCCTCGATTCGATTCCAGTCTGTAAGTCACTCCCGCCTATCTATTATTCTATAAATAAACCACCCAAAACCCGCGATTAGATTCCAGTCTGTAACTCACTCCCGGATATCTCTTATTCTACATATAAACCCCCCAGAACCCATTGATTAGATTCCAGTCTGAAACTCACACCTAGGTATCTGTTATTTAATACATAAACCCCCGAACCCCTCGCTTGGATTCCAGTCTGTAACTCACACCCGGGTATCTGTTATTCTACAGAGAAACCACCCCAAAACCCCTCGATTAGGTTCCAGTCTGTAACTCACTCCTAGGTATCTGTTATTCAATATATAAACCCCCGAACCCCTCGATTAGATTCCAATTTGTAACTCACTCCCAGGTATCTGTTATTCAATATATAAACCCCCGAACCCCTCGATTCGTTTCCAGTCTGTAACTCACTCCCGGCTATCTATAATTCTATACATAAACGACCCAAAACCCTCGATTAGATTCCAGTCTGTAACTCACTCCTGGGTGTCTGTTATTCTATATATAAACCACCCCAAACCCCTCAAATAGATTCCAGTCTGTAAGTCAATCCCGGGTATCTGTTATTCTATATATAACCCCCATCGAACCCTCGATGAGATTCCAGTCTGTAACTCACTCCTGGGTATCTATTATTCTACATATAAACCACCCGAACCCCTCGATTAGATTCCAGTCTGTAACTCACTCCCAGGTATCTCTTATTCAATATATAAACCCCCGAACCCCTCGATTCGATTCCAGTCTGTAACTCACTCCCGGCTATCTATTATTCTATACATAAACCACCCAAAACCCTCGATTAGATTCCAGTCTGTAACTCACTCCTGGGTGTCTGTTATTCTACATATAAACCACCCCAAAACCCTCAAATAGATTCCAGTCTGTAAGTCAATCCCGGGTATCTGTTATTCTATATATAACCCCCACCGAACCCTAGATTAGATTCCAGTCTGTAACTCACTCCTGGGTGTCTGTTATTCTATATATAACCAATCCCGAAAGATTCGATTAGATTCCAGTCTGTAACTCGTTCCCGGTTATCTGTTATTCTATATATAAACCCAACCGAACCCCCCGATTCAATTCCAGTCTGTAAGTCACTCCCGGGTATCTATAATTCTATACATAAAAAACCCAAAACCCTCGATTAGATTCCAGTCTGTAACTCACTCCCGGATATCTCTTATTCTACATATAAACCCCCCAGAACCCACTGATTAGATTCCAGTCTGAAACTCACACCTAGGTATCTGTTATTTAATACATAAACCCCCGAACCCCTCGCTTGGATTCCAGTCTGTAACTCACACCCGGGTATCTGTAATTCTACAGAGAAACCACCCCGAAACCCCTCGATTAGGTTCCAGTCTGTAACTCACTCCTGGGTGTCTGTTATTCTATATATAAACCACCCCAAACCCCTCAAATAGATTCCAGTCTGGAAGTCAATCCCGGGTATCTGTTATTCTATATATAACGCCCACTGAACCCTCGATTAGATTCCAGTCTGTAACTCACTCCTGGGTGTCTGTTATTCTATATATAACCAATCCCGAAAGATTCGATTAGATTCCAGTCTGTAACTCATTCCCGGTTATCTGTTATTCTATATATAAACCCAACCGAACCCCTCGATTCGATTCCAGTCTGTAAGTCACTCCCGGGTATCTATAATTCTATACATAAACCACCCAAAACCCTCGATTAGATTCCAGTCTGTAACTCACTCCCGGATATCTCTTATTCTACATATAAACACCCCAGAACCCATTGATTAGATTACAGTCTGAAACTCACACCTAGGTATCTGTTATCCAATATATAAACCCCCGAACCCCTCGATTAGATTCCAGTCTGTAACTCACGCCCAGGTATCTGTTATTCAATATATAAACCACCGAACCCCTCGATTAGGTTCCAGTCTGTAACTCACGCCCGGGTATCTATTATTCTATATATAAACCGCCGAAACCCTTGATTTAAATCCAACCTGTAACTCACTCCCGGGTATCTGTTATTCTATATATAAACCACCCCGAACCCGTCAATTAGATTCCAGTCTGTAACTCACACCCGGGTATCTGTTATTCTATATATAAACCACACTGAACCCCTCGATTAGATTCCAGTCTGTAACTCATTCCAGGTTGTCTGTTATTCGATATATAAACCCCCAAACCCCTCAATTAGATTCCAATCTGTAAGTCACTTCCGGGTATCTGTTATTCTATATATAAACCCCCCGAACTCCTCAATTAGATTCCAGTCTGTAAGTCACTCCTGGTTATCTGTTATTCTATATATAACCCCCACCAAACCCTCGATTAGATTCCAGTCTGTAACTCAATCCCGGGTGTCTGTTATTCTATATGTAACCAATCCCGAAAGATTCGATTAGATTCCAGTCTGTAACTCATTCCCGGATATCTGTTATTCTATATATAAACCCAACCGAACCCCTCGATTCGATTCCAGTATGTAACTCACTCCCGGCTATCTATTATTCTATACATAAACCACCCAAAACCCTCGATTAGATTCCAGTGTGTAACTCACTCCCGGATATCTCTTATTCTACATATAAACCCCGCACAACCTATTGATTAGATTCCAGTCTGAAACTCACACCTAGCTATCTGTTATTAATACATAAACCCTCGAACCCCTCGCTTGGATTCCAGTCTGTAACTCACACCCGGGTATCTGTTATTCTACAGAGAAACCACCCTGAAACCCCTCGATTAGGTTCCAGTCTGTAACTCACTCCTAGGTATCTGTTATTCAATATATAAACCCCCGAATCCCTCGATTAGATTCCAGTCTGTAACTCACTCCCGGGTATCTATTATTCTATACATAAACAGCCGAAACCCTTGATTTAATTCCAACCTGTAACTCACTCCCGGGTATCTGTTATTCAATATATAAACCACCCAAAACGCTCGATTACATTCCAGTCTGTAACTCACTCCCGGATATCTGTTATTCTATATATCAACAACCCCGAAACCCTCAATTAGATTCCAGTCTGTAACTCACTCCCGGGTATCTGTTATTCTATATATCAACAACCCCGAACCCCTCAATTAGATTCCAGTCTGTAACTCACTCCCATGTATCTGTTATTCTATATATAAACCCCCCCGAACCCCTCAATTAGATTCCAGTCTGTAACTCATTCCAGGGTGTCTGTTATTCTATATATAAACCCCCCGAACCCCTCAATTAGATTCCAATCTGTAAGTCACTCCCGGGTATATGTTATTCTATATATAAACCCCAACGAACCCTCGATTAGATTCCACTCTGTAACTCGCTCCCAGGTATTTGTTATTCTATATATAAACTCCTGAACGCCTCGATTCGATTCCAGTCTGTAACTCACTCCCGGGTATCTATTATTCTAAATATAAACCACCCGAACCTCTCAATTAGATTCCAATCTGTAACTCACTCCCGGGTATCTATTATCCTACATATAAACCACCTGAACCCCTCGATCAGATTCCAGTCTGTAACTCACTCCCGGGTATCCGTTATTCTATATATAATCCACACTGAACCCCTCGATTAGATACCAGTCTGTAACTCAATCCAGGATATCTGTTATTGTATATATAAAGCCCCCAGAACGTCTCGATTAGATTCAAGACTGTAACTCACTCCCAGGTATCTGTTATTCTATATATAAACCCCCGAAACCCCACAATTAGTTTCCAGTCTCTAACTCGCTCCCGGGTATCTGTTATTCAATATATAAACCCCACTGAAGCCTCGATTAGATTCCAATTTGTAACTCACTCCCGGGTGTCTGTTATTCTATATATAACCAATCCCGAAAGATTCGATTAGACTCCAGTCTGTAACTCATTCCCGGTTATCTGTTATTCTATATATAAACCCAACCGAACACCTCGATTCGATTCCAGTCTGTAACTCACTCCCGGGTGTCTGTTATTCTATATATAACCAATCCCGAAAGAATCGATTAGATTCCAGTCTGTAACTCATTCCCGGATATCTGTTATTCTATATTTTAACCCAACCGAACCCCTCGATTCGATTCCAGTCTGTAAGTCACTCCCGCCTATCTATTATTCTATAAATAAACCACCCAAAACCCTCGATTAGATTCCAGTCTGTAACTCACTCCCGGATATCTCTTATTCTACATATAAACCCCCCAGAACCCATTGATTAGATTCCAGTCTGAAACTCACACCTAGGTATCTGTTATTTAATACATAAACCCCCGAACCCCTCGCTTGGATTCCAGTCTGTAACTCACACCCGGTTATCTGTTATTCTACAGAGAAACCACCCCGAAACCCCTCGATTAGGTTCCAGTCTGTAACTCACTCCTAGGTATCTGTTATTCAATATATAAACCCCCGAACCCCTCGATTAGATTCCAATTTGTAACTCACTCCCAGGTATCTGTTATTCAATATATAAACCCCCGAACCCCTCGATTCGTTTCCAGTCTGTAACTCACTCCCGGCTATCTATAATTCTATACATAAACGACCCAAAACCCTCGATTAGATTCCAGTCTGTAACTCACTCCTGGGTGTCTGTTATTCTATATATAAACCACCCCAAACCCCTCAAATAGATTCCAGTCTGTAAGTCCATCCCGGGTATCTGTTATTCTATATATAACCCCCATCGAACCCTCGATGAGATTCCAGTCTGTAACTCACTCCTGGGTATCTATTATTCTACATATAAACCACCCGAACCCCTCGATTAGATTCCAGTCTGTAACTCACTCCCAGGTATCTCTTATTCAATATATAAACCCCCGAACCCCTCGATTCGATTCCAGTCTGTAACTCACTCCCGGCTATCTATTATTCTATACATAAACCACCCAAAACCCTCGATTAGATTCCAGTCTGTAACTCACTCCCGGATATCTCTTATTCTACATATAAACACCCCAGAACCCATTGATTAGATTACAGTCTGAAACTCACACCTAGGTATCTGTTATCCAATATATAAACCACCGAACCCCTCGATTAGGTTCCAGTCTGTAACTCACGCCCGGGTATCTGTTATTCTATATATAAACCGCCGAAACCCTTGATTTAAATCCAACCTGTAACTCACTCCCGGGTATCTGTTATTCTATATATAAACCACCCCGAACCCGTCAATTAGATTCCAGTCTGTAACTCACACCCGGGTATCTGTTATTCTATATATAAACCACACTGAACCCCTCGATTAGATTCCAGTCTGTAACTCATTCCAGGTTGTCTGTTATTCGATATATAAACCCCCAAACCCCTCAATTAGATTCCAATCTGTAAGTCACTTCCGGGTATCTGTTATTCTATATATAAACCCCCCGAACTCCTCAATTAGATTCCAGTCTGTAAGTCACTCCTGGTTATCTGTTATTCTATATATAACCCCCACCAAACCCTCGATTAGATTCCAGTCTGTAACTCACTCCCGGGTGTCTGTTATTCTATATGTAACCAATCCCGAAAGATTCGATTAGATTCCAGTCTGTAACTCATTCCCGGATATCTGTTATTCTATATATAAACCCAACCGAACCCCTCGATTCGATTCCAGTATGTAACTCACTCCCGGCTATCTATTATTCTATACATAAACCACCCAAAACCCTCGATTAGATTCCAGTGTGTAACTCACTCCCGGATATCTCTTATTCTACATATAAACCCCGCACAACCTATTGATTAGATTCCAGTCTGAAACTCACACCTAGCTATCTGTTATTAATACATAAACCCTCGAACCCCTCGCTTGGATTCCAGTCTGTAACTCACACCCGGGTATCTGTTATTCTACAGAGAAACCACCCTGAAACCCCTCGATTAGGTTCCAGTCTGTAACTCACTCCTAGGTATCTGTTATTCAATATATAAACCCCCGAATCCCTCGATTAGATTCCAGTCTGTAACTCACTCCCGGGTATCTATTATTCTATACATAAACAGCCGAAACCCTTGATTTAATTCCAACCTGTAACTCACTCCCGGGTATCTGTTATTCAATATATAAACCACCCAAAACGCTCGATTACATTCCAGTCTGTAACTCACTCCCGGATATCTGTTATTCTATATATCAACAACCCCGAAACCCTCAATTAGATTCCAGTCTGTAACTCACTCCCGGGTATCTGTTATTCTATATATCAACAACCCCGAACCCCTCAATTAGATTCCAGTCTGTAACTCACTCCCATGTATCTGTTATTCTATATATAAAGCCCCCCGAACCCCTCAATTAGATTCCAGTCTGTAACTCATTCCAGGGTGTCTGTTATTCTATATATAAACCCCCCGAACCCCTCAATTAGATTCCAATCTGTAAGTCACTCCCGGGTATATGTTATTCTATATATAAACCCCAACGAACCCTCGATTAGATTCCACTCTGTAACTCACTCCCAGGTATCTGTTATTCTATATATAAACTCCTGAACGCCTCGATTCGATTCCAGTCTGTAACTCACTCCCGGGTATCTATTATTCTAAATATAAACCACCCGAACCTCTCGATTAGATTCCAGTCTGTAACTCACTCCCGGGTATCTATTATTCTACATATAAACCACCCGAACCCCTCGATCAGATTCCAGTCTGTAACTCACTCCCGGGTATTCGTTATTCTATATATAATCCACACTGAACCCCTCGATTAGATACCAGTCTGTAACTCAATCCAAGATATCTGTTATTCTATATATAAAGCCCCCAGAACGTCTCGATTAGATTCCAGTTTGTAACTCACTCCTAGGTATCTGTTACTCAATATATAAACCCCCGAACCCCTCAATTCGATTCCAGTCTGTAACTCACTCCCGGGTATCTATTATTCTACATATAAACCACCCGATCCCCTCGATTAGATTCCAGTCTGTAACTCACGCCCGGGTATCTATTATTCTATATATAAACCGCCGAAACCCTTGATTTAATTCCAACCTGTAACTCACTCCCGGGTAAATGTTATTCTATATATAAACCACCCAAAAAGCTCGATTACATTCCAGTCTGTAACTCACTCCCGGGTATCCGTTATTCTATATATAAACCACACTGAACCCCTCGATTAGATACCAGTCTGTAACTCAATCCAGGATATCTGTTATTGTATATATAAAGCCCCCAGAACGTCTCGATTAGATTCAAGACTGTAACTCACTCCCAGGTATCTGTTATTCTATATATAAACCCCCGAAACCCCACAATTAGTTTCCAGTCTCTAACTCGCTCCCGGGTATCTGTTATTCAATATATAAACCCCACTGAAGCCTCGATTAGATTCCAATTTGTAACTCACTCCCGGGTGTCTGTTATTCTATATATAACCAATCCCGAAAGATTCGATTAGACTCCAGTCTGTAACTCATTCCCGGTTATCTGTTATTCTATATATAAACCCAACCGAACCCCTCGATTCGATTCCAGTCTGTAAGTCACTCCCGCCTATCTATTCTTCTATAAATAAACCACCCAAAACCCTCGATTAGATTCCAGTCTGTAACTCACTCCCGGATATCTCTTATTCTACATATAAACCCACCAGAACCCATTGATTAGATTCCAGTCTGAAACTCACACCTAGGTATCTGTTATTTAATACATAAACCCCCGAACTCCTCGCTTGGATTTCAGTCTGTAACTCACACCCGGGTATCTGTAATTCTACAGAGAAACCACCCCGAAACCCCTCGATTAGGTTCCAGTCTGTAACTCACTCCTGGGTGTCTGTTATTCTATATATAAACCACCCCAAACCCCTCAAATAGATTCCAGTCTGGAAGTCAATCCCGGGTATCTGTTATTCTATATATAACCCCCACCGAACCCTCGATTAGATTCCAGTCTGTAACTCACTCCTGGGTGTCTGTTATTCTATATATAACCAATCCCGAAAGATTCGATTAGATTCCAGTCTGTAACTCATTCCCGGTTATCTGTTATTCTATATATAAACCCAACCGAACCCCTCGATTCGATTCCAGTCTGTAAGTCATTCCCGGGTATCTATAATTCTATACATAAACCACCCAAAACCCTCGATTAGATTCCAGTCTGTAACTCACTCCCGGATATCTCTTATTCTACATATAAACACCCCAGAACCCATTGATTAGATTACAGTCTGAAACTCACACCTAGGTATCTGTTATCCAATATATAAACCCCCGAACCCCGCGATTAGATTCCAGTCTGTAACTCACTCCCAGGTATCTGTTATTCAATATATAAACCACCGAACCCCTCGATTAGGTTCCAGTCTGTAACTCACGCCCGGGTATCTATTATTCTATACATAAACAGCCGAAACCCTTGATTTAATTCCAACCTGTAACTCACTCCCGGGTATCTGTTATTCAATATATAAACCACCCAAAACGCTCGATTACATTCCAGTCTGTAACTCACTCCCGGATATCTGTTATTCTATATATCAACAACCCCGAAACCCTCAATTAGATTCCAGTCTGTAACTCACTCCCGGGTATCTGTTATTCTGTATATCAACAACCCCGAACCCCTCAATTAGATTCCAGTCTGTAACTCACACCCGGTTATCTGTTATTCTATATATAAACCCCCCCGAACCCCTCAATTAGATTCCAGTCTGTAACTCATTCCAGGGTGTCTGTTATTCTATATATAAACCCCCCGAACCCCTCAATTAGATTCCAATCTGTAAGTCACTCCCGGGTATCTGTTATTCTATATATAAACCCCAACGAACCCTCGATTAGATTCCACTCTGTAACTCACTCCCAGGTATTTGTTATTCTATATATAAACTCCTGAACGCCTCGATTCGATTCCAGTCTGTAACTCACTCCCGGATGTCTGTTATTCTATATATCAACTACCCCGAACCCGTCAATTAGATTCCAGTCTGTAACTCACACCTGGGTATCTGTTATTCTATATATAAACCACACTGAACCCCTCGATTAGATTCCAGTCTGTAACTCATTCCAGGTTGTCTGTTATTCTATATATAAACCCCCAAACCCCTCAATTAGATTCCAATCTGTAAGTCACTTCCGGGTATCTGTTATTCTATATATAAACCCCCCGAACACCTCAATTAGATTCCAGTCTGTAAGTCACTCCTGGTTATCTGTTATTCTATATATAACCCCCACCAAACCCTCGATTAGATTCCAGTCTGTAACTCACTCCCGGGTGTCTGTTATTCTATATGTAACCAATCCCGAAAGATTCGATTAGATTCCAGTCTGTAACTCATTCCCGGATATCTGTTATTCTATATATAAACCCAACCGAACCCCTCGATTCGATTCCAGTCTGTAACTCACTCCCGGGTAGCTATTATTCTACATATAAACCACCCGAACCCCTCGATTAGATTCCAGTCTGTAACTCACGCCCGGGTATCTATTATTCTATATATAAACCGCCGAAACCGTTGATTTAATTCCAACCTGTAACTCACTCCCGGGTATCTGTTATTCTATATATAAACCACCCAAAACGCTCGATTACATTCCAGTCTGTAACTCACTCCCGGGTATCTGTTATTCTATATGTAAAACTCCATAACTGAACCCCTCGATTGGATTCCAGTCTGTAACCCACTCCCGGATATCTGTTATTCTATATATCAACCACCCCGAACCCGTCAATTAGATTCCAGTCTGTAACTCACACCCGCGTATCTGTTATTCTATATATAAACCACACTGAACCCCTCGATTAGATTCCAGTCTGTAACTCATTCCAGGTTGTCTGTTATTCTATATATAAACCCCCAAACCCCTCAATTAGATTCCAATCTGTAAGTCACTTCCGGGTATCTGTTATTCTATATATAAACCCCCCGAACCCCTCAATTAGATTCCAGTCTGTAAGTCACTCCTGGGTATCTGTTATTCTATATATAACCCCCACCAAACCTTCGATTAGATTCCAGTCTGTAACTCACTCCCGGGTGTCTGTTATTCTATATGTAACCAATCCCGAAAGAATCGATTAGATTCCAGTCTGTAACTCATTCCCGGATATCTGTTATTCTATATATAAACCCAACCGAACCCCTCGATTCGATTCCAGTATGTAACTCACTCCCGGCTATCTATTATTCTATACATAAACCACCCGAACCTCTCGATTAGATTCCAGTGTGTAACTCACTCCCGGATATCTCTTATTCTACATATAAACCCCGCAGAACCTATTGATTAGATTCCAGTCTGAAACTCACACCTAGCTATCTGTTATTAATACATAAAGCCTCGAACCGCTCGCTTGGATTCCAGTCTGTAACTCACACCCGGGTATCTGTTATTCTACAGAGAAACCACCCTGAAACCCCTCGATTAGGTTCCAGTCTGTAACTCACTCCTAGGTATCTGTTATTCAATATATAAACCCCCGAACCCCTCGATTAGATTCCAGTCTGTAACTCACTCCCGGGTATCTATTATTCTATACATAAACAGCCGAAACCCTTGATTTAATTCCAACCTGTAACTCACTCCCGGGTATCTGTTATTCAATATATAAACCACCCAAAACACTCGATTACATTCCAGTCTGTAACTCACTCCCGGATATCTGTTATTCTATATATCAACAACCCCGAAACCCTCAATTTGATTCCAGTCTGTAACTCACTCCCGGATATCTGTTATTCTATATATCAACAACCCCGAACCCCTCAATTAGATTCCAGTCTGTAACTCACTCCCATGTATCTGTTATTCTATATATAAACCCCCCCGAACCCCTCGATTAGATTCCAGTCTGTAACTCACTCCCGGGTATCTGTTATTCTATATATCAACAACCCCGAACCCCTCAATTAGATTCCAGTCTGTAACTCACTCCCGGTTATCTGTTATTCTATATATAAACCCCCCCGAACCCCTCAATTAGATTCCAGTCTGTAACTCATTCCAGGGTGTCTGTTATTCTATATATAAACCCCCCGAACCCCTCAATTAGAATCCAATCTGTAAGTCACTCCCGGGTATCTGTTATTCTATATATAAACCCCAACGAACCCTCGATTAGATTCCACTCTGTAACTCGCTCCCAGGTATTTGTTATTCTATATATAAACTCCTGAACGCCTCGATTCGATTCCAGTCTGTAACTCACTCCCGGGTATCTATTATTCTAAATATAAACCACCCGAACCTCTCGATTAGATTCCAGTCTGTAACTCACTCCCGGGTATCTATTATCCTACATATAAACCACCTGAACCCCTCGATCAGATTCCAGTCTGTAACTCACTCCCGGGTATCCGTTATTCTATATATAATCCACACTGAACCCCTCGATTAGATACCAGTCTGTAACTCAATCCAGGATATCTGTTATTCTATATATAAAGCCCCCAGAACGTCGCAATTAGATTCCAGTTTGTAACTCACTCCTAGGTATCTGTTACTCAATATATAAACCCCCGAACCCCTCAATTCGATTCCAGTCTGTAACTCACTCCCGGGTATCTATTATTCTACATATAAACCACCCGATCCCCTCGATTAGATTCCAGTCTGTAACTCACGCCCGGGTATCTATTATTCGATATATAAACCGCCGAAACCCTTGATTTAATTCCAACCTGTAACTCACTCCCGGGTAAATGTTATTCTATATATAAACCACCCAAAAAGCTCGATTACATTCCAGTCTGTAACTCACTCCCGGGTATCCGTTATTCTATATATAAACCACACTGAACCCCTCGATTAGATACCAGTCTGTAACTCAATCCAGGATATCTGTTATTGTATATATAAAGCCCCCAGAACGTCTCGATTAGATTCAAGACTGTAACTCACTCCCAGGTATCTGTTATTCTATATATAAACCCCCGAAACCCCACAATTAGTTTCCAGTCTCTAACTCGCTCCCGGGTATCTGTTATTCTATATATAAACCCCACTGAAGCCTCGATTAGATTCCAATTTGTAACTCACTCCTGGGTGTCTGTTATTCTATATATAACCAATCCCGAAAGATTCGATTAGACTCCAGTCTGTAACTCATTCCCGGTTATCTGTTATTCTATATATAAACCCAACCGAACCCCTCGATTCGATTCCAGTCTGTAACTCACTCCCGGCTATTTATTATTCTATACATAAACCACCCAAAACCCTCGATTAGATTCCAGTCCGTAAATCACACCCGGGTATCTCTTAATCTATATATAAACCCCCCCGAACCCCTCGATTAGATTCCAGTCCGTAACTCATTCCAGGGTGTCTGTTATTCTATATATAAACTCCCCGAACCTCTCAATTAGATTCCAGTCTCTAAGTCACTCCCGGGTAACTTTATTCTATATATAACAACCACCGACACCTCGATTAGATTCCAGTCTGTAACTCACTCCCGGGTGTCTGTTATTCTATATATAACCAATCCCGAAAGAATCGATTAGATTCCAGTCTGTAACTCATTCCCGGATATCTGTTATTCTATATATAAACCCAACCGAACCCCTCGATTCGATTCCAGTCTGTAAGTCACTCCCGGCTATCTATTATTCTATAAATAAACCACCCAAAACCCTCGATTAGATTCAAGTCTGTAACTCACTCCCGGATATCTCTTATTCTACATATAAACCCCCCAGAACCCATTGATTAGATTCCAGTCTGAAACTCACACCTAGGTATCTGTTATTTAATACATAAACCCCCGAACCCCTCGCTTGGATTCCAGTCTGTAACTCACTCCCAGGTATCTGTTATTCAATATATAAACCCCCGAACCCCTCGATTCGATTCCAGTCTGAAACTCACTCCCGGCTATCTATTATTCTATACATAAACGGCCCAAAACCCTCGATTAGATTCCAGTCTGTAACTCACTCCTGGGTGTCTGTTATTCTATATATAAACCACCCCAAACCCCCCAAATAGATTCCAGTCTGGAAGTCAATCCCGGGTATCTGTTATTCTAAACATAACCCCCACCGAACCCTCGATTAGATTCCAGTCTGTAACTCACTCCTGGGTGTCTGTTATTCTATATATAACCAATCCCGAAAGATTCGATTAGATTCCAGTCTGTAACTCATTCCCAGTTATCTGTTATTCTATATATAAACCCAACCGAACCCCTCGATTCGATTCCAGTCTGTAAGTCACTCCCGGGTATCTATAATTCTATACATAAAACACCCAAAACCCTCGATTAGATTCCAGTCTGTAACTCACTCCCGGATATCTCTTATTCTACATATAAACACCCCAGAACCCATTGATTAGATTACAGTCTGAAACTCACACCTAGGTATCTGTTATCCAATATATAAACCCCCGAACCCCTCGATTAGATTCCAGTCTGTAACTCACTCCCAGGTATCTGTTATTCAATATATAAACCACCGAACCCCTCGATTAGGTTCCAGTCTGTAACTCACTCCCGGGTATCTATTATTCTACATATAAACCACCCGAACCCCTCGATTAGGTTCCAGTCTGTAACTCACACCCGGGTATCTGTTATTCTACAGAGAAACCACCCTGAAACCCCTCGATTTGGTTCCAGTCTGTAACTCACTCCTAGGTATCTGTTATTCAATATATAAACCCCCGAACCCCTCGATTAGATTCCAGTCTGTAACTCTTTCCCGGGTATCTATTATTCTATATATAAACAGCCGAAACCCTTGATTTAATTCCAACCTGTAACTCACTCCCGGGTATCTGTTATTCTATATATAAACCACCCAAAACCCTCGATTACATTCCAGTCTGTAACTCACTCCCGGGTATCTGTTATTCAATATATAAACCACCCAAAACCCTCGATTACATTCCAGTCTGTAACTCACTCCCGGATATCTGTTATTCTATATATCAACAACCCCGAAACCCTCAATTAGATTCCAGTCTGTAACTCACTCCCGGGTATCTGTTATTCTGTATATCAACAACCCCGAACCCCTCAATTAGATTCCAGTCTGTAACTCACTCCCGGGTATCTGTTATTCTATATATAAACCCCACCGAACCCCTCAATTAGATTCCAGTCTGTAACTCATTCCAGGGTGTCTGTTATTCTATATATAAACCCCCCAAACCCCTCAATTAGATTCCAATCTGTAAGTCACACCCGGGTATCTGTTATTCTATATATAAACCCCAACGAACCCTCGATTAGATTCCAGTTTGTAACTCACTCCCAGGTATCTGTTATTCTATATATAAACTCCTGAACCCCTCGATTCGATTCCAGTCTGTAACTCACTCCCGGGTATCTATTATTCTAAATATAAACCACCCGAACCTCTCGATTAGATTCCAGTCTGTAACTCACTCCCGGGTATCTATTATTCTACATATAAACCACCCGAACCCCTCGGTCAGATTCCAGTCTGTCACTCACTCCCGGGTATCCGTTATTCTATATATAAACCACACTGAACCCTTCGATTAGATACCAGTCTGTAACTCAATCCAGGATATCTGTTATTCTATATATTACGCCCCCAGAACGTCTCAATTAGATTCCAGTTTGTAACTCACTCCTAGGTATCTGTTACTCAATATATAAACACCCGAACCCCTCAATTTGATTCCAGTCTGTAACTCACTCCCGGGTATCTATTATTCTACATATAAACCACCCGATCCCCTCGATTAGATTCCAGTCTGTAACTCACGCCCGGGTATCTATTATTCTATATATAAACCGCCGAAACCCTTGATTTAATTCCAACCTGTAACTCACTCCCGGGTATCTGTTATTCTATATATAAACCACCCAAAACGCTCGATTACATTCCAGTCTGTAACTCACTCCCAGGTATCTGTTATTCTATATATAAACCCCCGAAACCCCTCAATTAGTTTCCAGTCTCTAACTCGCTCCCAGGTATCTGTTATTCTATATATAAACCCCACTGAAGCCTCGATTAGATTCCAATTTGTAACTCACTCCCGGGTGTCTGTTATTCTATATATAACCAATCCCGAAAGAATCGATTAGATTCCAGTCTGTAACTCATTCCCGGATATCTGTTATTCTATATATAAACCCAACCGAACCCCTCGATTCGATTCCAGTCTGTAACTCACTCCCGGCTATCTATTATTCTATAAATAAACCACCCAAAACCCTCGATTAGATTCAAGTCTATAACTCACTCCCGGATATCTCTTATTCTACATATAAACCCCCCAGAACCCATTGATTAGATTCCAGTCTGAAACTCACACCTAGGTATCTGTTATTTAATACATAAACCCCCGAACCCCTCGCTTGGATTCCAGTCTGTAACTCACTCCCAGGTATCTGTTATTCAATATATAAACCCCCGAACCCCTCGATTCGATTCCAGTCTGAAACTCACTCCCGGCTATCTATTATTCTATACATAAACGGCCCAAAACCCTCGATTAGATTCCAGTCTGTAACTCACTCCTGGGTGTCTGTTATTCTATATATAAACCACCCCAAACCCCTCAAATAGATTCCAGTCTGGAAGTCAATCCCGGGTATCTGTTATTCTAAACATAACCCCCACCGAACCCTCGATTAGATTCCAGTCTGTAACTCACTCCTGGGTGTCTGTTATTCTATATATAACCAATCCCGAAAGATTCGATTAGATTCCAGTCTGTAACTCATTCCCAGTTATCTGTTATTCTATATATAAACCCAACCGAACCCCTCGAGTCGATTCCAGTCTGTAAGTCACTCCCGGGTATCTATAATTCTATACATAAACCACCCAAAACCCTCGATTAGATTCCAGTCTGTAACTCACTCCCGGATATCTCTTATTCTACATATAAACACCCCAGAACCCATTGATTAGATTACAGTCTGAAACTCACACCTAGGTATCTGTTATCCAATATATAAACCCCCGAACCCCTCGATTAGATTCCAGTCTGTAACTCACTCCCAGGTATCTGTTATTCAATATATAAACCACCGAACCCCTCGATTAGGTTCCAGTCTGTAACTCACTCCCGGGTATCTATTATTCTACATATAAACCACCCGAACCCCTCGATTAGGTTCCAGTCTGTAACTCACACCCGGGTATCTGTTATTCTACAGAGAAACCACCCTGAAACCCCTCGATTTGGTTCCAGTCTGTAACTCACTCCTAGGTATCTGTTATTCAATATATAAACCCCCGAACCCCTCGATTAGATTCCAGTCTGTAACTCTTTCCCGGGTATCTATTATTCTATATATAAACAGCCGAAACCCTTGATTTAATTCCAACCTGTAACTCACTCCCGGGTATCTGTTATTCTATATATAAACCACCCAAAACCCTCGATTACATTCCAGTCTGTAACTCACTCCCGGGTATCTGTTATTCAATATATAAACCACCCAAAACCCTCGATTACATTCCAGTCTGTAACTCACTCCCGGATATCTGTTATTCTATATATCAACAACCCCGAAACCCTCAATTAGATTCCAGTCTGTAACTCACTCCCGGGTATCTGTTATTCTGTATATCAACAACCCCGAACCCCTCAATTAGATTCCAGTCTGTAACTCACTCCCGGGTATCTGTTATTCTATATATAAACCCCACCGAACCCCTCAATTAGATTCCAGTCTGTAACTCATTCCAGGGTGTCTGTTATTCTATATATAAACCCCCCGAACCCCTCAATTAGATTCCAATCTGTAAGTCACTCCCGGGTATCTGTTATTCTATATATAAACCCCAACGAACCCTCGATTAGATTCCAGTTTGTAACTCACTCCCAGGTATCTGTTATTCTATATATAAACTCCTGAACCCCTCGATTCGATTCCAGTCTGTAACTCACTCCCGGGTATCTATTATTCTAAATATAAACCACCCGAACCTCTCGATTAGATTCCAGTCTGTAACTCACTCCCGGGTATCTATTATTCTACATATAAACCACCCGAACCCCTCGGTCAGATTCCAGTCTGTCACTCACTCCCGGGTATCCGTTATTCTATATATAAACCACACTGAACCCCTCGATTAGATACCAGTCTGTAACTCAATCCAGGATATCTGTTATTCTATATATTACGCCCCCAGAACGTCTCAATTAGATTCCAGTTTGTAACTCACTCCTAGGTATCTGTTACTCAATATATAAACACCCGAACCCCTCAATTTGATTCCAGTCTGTAACTCACTCCCGGGTATCTATTATTCTACATATAAACCACCCGATCCCCTCGATTAGATTCCAGTCTGTAACTCACGCCCGGGTATCTATTATTCTATATATAAACCGCCGAAACCCTTGATTTAATTCCAACCTGTAACTCACTCCCGGGTATCTGTTATTCTATATATAAACCACCCAAAACGCTCGATTACATTCCAGTCTGTAACTCACTCCCAGGTATCTGTTATTCTATATATAAACCCCCGAAAACCCTCAATTAGTTTCCAGTCTCTAACTCGCTCCCAGGTATCTGTTATTCTATATACAAACCCCACTGAAGCCTCGATTCGATTCCAGTCTGTAACTCACTCCCGGCTATCTATCATTCTATACATAAACCACCCAAAACCCTCGATTAGATTCAAGTCTGTAACTCACTCCCGGATATCTCTTATTCTACATATAAACCCCCCAGAACCCATTGATTAGATTCCAGTCTGAAACTCACACCTAGGTATCTGTTATTTAATACATAAACCCCCGAACCCCTCGCTTGGATTCCAGTCTGTAACTTAAACCCGGATATCTGTTATTCTACAGAGAAACCACCCTGAAACCCCTCGATTAGGTTCCAGTCTGTAACTCACTCCTAGGTATCTGTTATTCAATATATAAACCCCCGAACCCCTCGATTAGATTCCAGTCTGTAACTCACTCCCAGGTATCTGTTATTCAATATATAAACCCCCGAACCCCTCGATTCGATTCCAGTCTGTAACGCACTCCCGGGTATCTGTTATTCTATATATAAACCACCGAACCCCTCGATTAGATTCCAGTCTGTAACTCACTCCCGGGTATCTATTATTCTACATATAAACCACCCGAACCTCTCGATTAGATTCCAGTCTGTAACTCACTCCCGGGTATCTATTATTCTATATATAAACCGCCGAAAGCCTTGATTTAATTCCAACCTGTAACTCACTCCCGGGTATCTGTCATTCTATATATAAACCACCCAAAACGCTCGATTACATTCCAGTCTGTAACTCACTCCCGGGTATCCGTTATTCTATATATAAACCGCACTGAACTCCTCGATTAGATTCCAGTCTGTAACTCAATCCAGGATATTTGTTATTGTATATATAAAGCCCCCAGAACCCCTCAATTAGTTTCCAGTCTGTAACTCGCTCCCGGGTATCTGTTATTCTATATATAAACCCCACTGAACCCTCGATTAGATTCCAGTCTGTAACTCACTCCCGGGTGTCTGTTATTCTATATATAACCAATCCCGAAAGATTCGATTAGACTCCAGTCTGTAACTCATTCCAGGTTATCTATTATTCTATATATAAACCCAACCGAGCCCCCCGATTCGATTCCATTCTGTAAGTCACTCCCGGCTATCTATTATTCTATACATAAACCCCCCAAAGCCCTCGATTAGATTCCAGTCTGTTACTCACTCCTGGGTGTCTGTTGTTCTATATATAACCAATCCTGAAAGATTCGATTAGATTCCAGTCTGTAACTCATTCCCGGTTATCTGTTATTCTATATATAAACCCAACCGAACCCCTCGATTCGATTCCAGTCTGTAACTCACTCCCAGCTATCTATTATTCTATACATAAACCACCCAAAACCCTCGATTAGATTCCAGTCTGTAACTCACTCCCGGTTATCTCTTATTCTACATATAAACCCCCCAGAACCCATCGATTAGATTCCAGTCTGTAACTCACTCCCAGCTATCTGTTATTCAAGATATAAACCCCCGAACCCCTCGATTCGATTCCAGTCTGTAACTCACTCCCGGGTATCTATTATTCTACATATAAACCACCCGAACCCCTCGATTAGATTCCAGTCTGTAACTCACGCCCGGGTATCTATTATTCTATATATAAACCGCCGAAATCCTTGATTTAATTCCAACCTGTAACTCACTCCCGGGTATCTGTTATTCTATATACAAACCTCCCAAAAAACTCGATTACATTCCAGTCTGTAACTCACTCCCGGGTATCTGTTATTCTATATGTAAAACTCCACAACCGAACCCCTCGATTGGATTCCAGTCTGTAACCCACTCCCGGATATCTGTTATTCTATATATCAACCACCCAGAACCCCTCAATTAGATTCCAGTCTGTAACTCATTCCAGGGTGTCTGTTATTCTATATATAAACCCCCCGAACCCCTCAATTAGATTCCAATCTGTAAGTCACTCCCGGGTATCTGTAATTCTATATATAAACCCGACCGAACACCTCGATTCGATTCCAGTCTTTAACTCACTCCCGAGTATCTATTATTCTCTATATAAACCACCCAAACCCCTCGATTAGATTCCAGTCTGTAACTCACTCCCAGATATCTCTTATTCTACATATAAACCCCCCCGAACCCCTCATTTAGATGCCAGTCTGTAAATCACACTCAGGTATCTGTTATTCAATATAAAAACCACCCCGAACCCCTCGATTAGATTCCAGTCTGTAACTCACTCTTAGGTATCTGTTATTCAATATATAAACCCCCGAACCCCTCAATTGGATTCCAGTCTGTAACTCACTCCCAGCTATCTGTTATTCTATATATATACAACCCGAATCCCTCGATTAAATTCCAGTCAGTAACTCACTCCCGGGTATCTGTTATTCTATATATAAAACCCCCAATCTCCTCGATTGGATTCCATTCTGTAACTCACTCGTGGGTATCTGTTATTCTATATATAAAACCCCCAACCCCCTCGATTAGATTCCAGACTGTAACTCAATCCCAGGTATCTGTTATTGTATTTATAAACCATACTGATCCCCCCGATTAGATTGCAGTCTGTAACTCACTCCCGGGTATCTGTTATTTTATATGTAAACCCACCGAACCCCTCGATTAGATTCCAGTCTCTAACTCACTCCTGGGTATCTGTTATTCTATATATAAACCCTACCAAACCCTCGATTAGATTCCAGTCTGTAACTCAATCCCGGGTTCTCTTTTATTATATATATTAACCCACCGAACCCCTCGATTAGATTCCAGTCTGTAACTCACTCCCGGGTATCTGTAATTCGAGATATAAACGCTCCCGACCCCCTCTATCGGATTCCGGTCTGTAACTCACTCCTGGGTATCTGTTATTCTACATAGAAACCACCCCGAAACCCCTAGATTGGATTCCAGTCTGTAAATCACTCCCGGGTATCAGTTATTCTCTATATAAACCCCCCCAAATGCCTTGATTAGATTCCAGTCTGTAACTCTATCCCGGGTATTTGTTATTCTATATATAAACCCCCCTCAAATGTCTCGATTAGAATCCAGTCTGTAACTCTATCCCGGGTATTTGTTATTGTATTTATAAACCATACTGATCCCCCCGATTAGATTGCAGTCTGTAACTCACTCCCGGGTATCTGTTATTTTGTATGTAAACCCACCGAAACCCTCGATTAGATTCCAGTCTCTAACTCACTCCCGGGTATCTGTTATTCTATATATAAACCCTACCAAACCCTCGATTAGATTCCAGTCTGTAACTCAATCCCGGGTATCTCTTTTATTATACATATTAACCCACCGAACCCCTCGATTAGATTCCAGTCTGTAACTCACTCCCGGGTATCTGTAATTCGAGATATAAACGCTCCCGAACCCCTCTATCGGATTCCGGTCTGTAACTCACTCCTGGGTATCTGTTATTCTACATAGAAACCACCCCGAAACCCCTAGATTGGATTCCAGTCTGTAAATCACTCCCGGGTATCAGTTATTCTCTATATAAACCCCACCAAATGCCTCGATTAGATTCCAGTCTGTAACTCTATCCCGGGTATTTGTTATTCTACATATAAACCCCCCTCAAATGCCTCGATTAGAATCCAGTCTGTAACTCTATCCCGGGTATTTGTTATTCTATGTATAAACCCCCGCATCGAACCCCTTAATTGGATTCCAGTCTATAACTCAATCCCGGATATCTGTTATTCCATATATAAACCACCGAACCTCTCGATTAGATTCGAACATGTAACTCACTCCCGGGTATCTGTTATTCAGTATATAAACCCCGCGAACCCCTCGATTAGATTCCAGTCTTTAACTCACACCCGGGTATCTGTTATTCTGTATATTAACCCCCCGAACCCCTCGATTAGATTCCAGTCTGTAACCCACTCTCAGGTATCTGTTATTCAATATAAAAACAATCCCGAACCCCTCGATTAGATTCCAGTCTGTAACTCACTCCTAGGTATCTGTTATTCAATATATAAACCCCCAAACCCCTAGATTCGATTCCAGTCGGTAACTCACTCCCGGGGATCTATTATTCTATATATAAACCCCCGAACCCCTCGATTAGATACCAGTCTGTAACTCACTCCCAGGTATCTATTATCCTATATATAAACCGCCGAAACCCTCGATTTAATTCCAACCTGTAACTCACTCCCGGGTATCTGTTATTCTAGATATAAACCACACTGAACCCCTCAATTAGTTTCCAGTCTGTAATTCATTCCAGGGTATCTGTTATTCTATATTTAAAACACACTGAAACCCTCGATTAGATTCCAGCCTGTAACTCACTCCCGGGTATCTGTTATTCTATATATAAACCCCCCGAACCCCTCAATTAGATTCCAATCTGTAAGTCACTCCCGGGTATCTGTTATTCTATATATAAACCCTACCAAACCCTCGATTAGATTCCAGTCTGTAACTCAATCCCGAGTGTCTATTATTTGATATATAAACCCCTGAACTCCTCGATTAGATTCCAGTCTGTAACTCACTCCAGGGTATCTGTTATTCTATATATAAACCCGACCGAACCCCTCGATTCGATTCCAGTCTTTAGCTCACTCCCGAGCATTTATTATTCTATATAAAAAAACACCCAAACCCCTCGATTAGATTCCAGTCTGTATCTCACTCCCGGGTATCTGTTATTCAATATAAAAACCACCCCGAAACCCCTCGATTAGATTCCAGTCTGTAACTCACACCCAGGTATCTGTTATTCAATATAAAAACCACCCCGAACCCCTCGATTAGATTCCAGTCTGTAACTCACTCCTAGGTATCTGTTATTCAATATATAAACCCCCGAACCCCTCGATTCGATTCTAGTCTGTAACTCACTCCCGGGAATCTATTATTCTATATATAAACCACCCGAACCCCTCGATTAAATTCCAGTCAGTAACTCACTCCCGGGTATCTGTTATTCTATATATAAAACCCTCAAACTCCTCGATTGGATTCCATTCTTTAACTCACTCGTTGGTATCTGTTATTCTATATGTAAAACTCTCAAACCCCTCGATTAGATTCCAGTATGTAACTCAATCCCGGGTATCTGTTATTCAATATATAAACCACACTGAACCTCTCGATTAGATTCCAGTCTGTAACTCACTCCTGGGTATCTGTTATTTTATAAATAAACCCACCGAACCCCTCGATTAGATTCCAGTCTGTAACTCACCCCTGGGTGTCTGTTACTCTCTATATAAACCCCCCCAAACACTTCGATTAAATTCCAGTCTGTAACTCACTCCCGGGACTCTATTATTCTATATATAAACCACCCGAAACCCTCGATTAGATTCCAGTCAGTAACTCACTCCCGGGTATCTGTTATTCAATATATAAACCCCCGAACCACTCGATTCGATTCCAGTCTGTAACTCACTCCCGGGTATCTATTATTCTATATATAAACCCCCAAACCCCTCGATTAGATTCCAGTCGGTAACTCACTCCCGGGTATCTGTTATTTTATATATAAACTCACCGAACCCTTCGATTAGATTCCAGTCTGTAACTCACCCCCGGGTGTCTGTTACTCTCTATATAAACCCCCGAACGCCTCAATTCGATTCCAGTCAGTAACTCACTCCCGGGATTCTATTATTCTATATATAAACCACCCGAACCTCTCAATTAGATTGCAGTCAGTAATTCACTTCCGGGTATCTGTTATTCATTATATAAACCCCCGAACCCCTCGATTCGATTCCAGTCGGTAACTCACTCCCGGGTATCAATTATTCTACATATAAACCCCCGAACCCCTCGATTAGATTCCAGTCTGTAACTCACTCCCGGGTATCTATTATTCTATATTTAAACACCCCCGAAACGCTCGATTAGATTCCAGTCTTTAACTCACTCCTGGGTATCTGTTATTCTATATATAAAACCCCCCAACCGAAGCCCTCGATTGGATTCCAGTCTGTAACCCACTCCCGGGTATCTGTTATTCTATATATAAACCACCCCGAACCCCTGAATTAGATTCCAGCCTGTAACTCACTCCCGGGTATCTGTTATTCTATATATAAACCACACTGAACCCCTCGATTAGTTTCCAGTCTGTAATTCATTCCAGGATATCTGTTATTCTATATTTAAAACACACTGAAACCCTCGATTAGATTCCAGTCTGTAACTCACTCCTGGATATCTGTTATTCTATATATAAACACCCCCAAATCCATCGATTAGATTCCAGTCTGTAACTCACACCTGGGTATCTGTTATTCTATATTTAAAACACACTGAAACCCTCGATTAGATTTCAGTCTGTAACTCACTCCCGGGTGTCTGTTATTCTATATATAAACAATCCCGAACCCCTCGATTCGATTCCAGTCTTTAACTCACCCCCCAATTATTTATTATTCTATATATAAACCCCCAAACCCCTCGATTAGATTCCAGTCTATAACTCACTCCCGGGTATCTGTTATTTTATATATAAACCCACCGAACCCCTCGATTAGATTCCAGTCTGTAACTCACCCCCGGGTGTCTGTTACTCTCTATATAAACCCCCGAACCCCTCGATTCGATTCCAGTCGGTAACTCACTCCGGGGATTCTATTATTCTATATATAAACCACCCGAACCCCTCGATTAGATTCCAGTCAGTAACTCACTCCCAGGTATCTGTTATTCATTATATAAACCCCCGAACCCCTCGATTCGATTCCAGTCGGTAACTCACTCCCGGGTATCTATTATTCTATATATAATCCCCCGAACCCCTCGATTAGATTCCAGTCTGTAACTCACTCCCGGGTATCTATTATCCTATATATAAACCGCTGAAACCATCGATTTAATTCCAACCTGTAACTCACTCCTGGGTATCTGTTATTATAGATATAAACCCCACCATAACGCGCGATTAGATTCCAGTCTTTAACTCACTCCCGGGTATCTGTTATTCTATATATAAAACCCCCCAACCGAACCCCTCGATTGGATTCCAGTCTATAACTCATTCCCGGGTATCTGTTATCCTATATATAAACCACCCCGAACCGCTCAATTAGATTCCAGCCTGTAACTCACTCCCGGGTATCTGTTATTCGAGATATATAAACCACACTGAACCCCTCGATTAGTTTCCAGTCTGTAACTCACTCCCGGATATCTCTTATTCTACATATAAACCCCCCCGAACCCCTCGATTAGATTCCAATCTGTAACTCACTCCTAGGTATCTGTTATTCAATATATAAACCCCCGAACCCCTCGATTCGATTCCAGTATGTAACTCAATCCCGGGTATCTGTTATTGTATATATAAACCACAATGAACCCCTCGATTAGATTCCAGTCTGTAACTCACTCCCGGGTATCTGTTATTTTATAAATAAACCCACCGAACCCCTCGATTAGATTCCAGTCTGTAACTCACCCCCGGGTGTCTGTTACTCTCTATATAAACCCCCCCAAACACTTCGATTAGATTCCAGTCTGTAACTCACTCCCGGGATTCTATTATTCTATATATAAACCCCTGAACCCCTCGATTAGATTCCAGTCTGTAACTCACTCCAGGGTATCTGTTATTCTATACATAAACCCCACCGAACCCCTCGTTTCGATTCCAGTCTTTAACTCACTCCCGAGTATTTATTATTCTATATATAAACCACCAAACCCCTCGATTAGATTCCAGTCTGTAACTCACCCCTGGGTGTCTGCTATTCAATATATAAACCCCCGAACCCCTCGATTCGATTCCAGTCGGTAACTCACTCCCGGGATTCTATTATACTATATATAAACCAACCGAACCCCTCGATTAGATTCCAGTCAGTAACTCACTCCCGGGTATCTGTTATTCAATATATAAACCCCCGAACCCCTCAATTCGATTCCAGTCGGTAACTCTCTCCCGGGTATCTATTATTCTATATATAAACCCCCGAACCCCTCGATTAGATTCCAGTCTGTAACTCACTCCCGGGTATCTATTATCCAATATATAAACCGCCGAAACCCTCGATTTAATTCCAACCTGTAACTCACTCCCGGGTATCTGTTATTCTAGATATAAACCCCACCGAAACGCTCGATTAGATTCCAGTCTTTAACTCACTCCCGGGTATCTGTTATTCTATATATAAAACCCCCCAACCGAACCCCTCGATTGGATTCCAGTCTGTAACCCACTCCCGGATATCTGTTATCCTATATATAAACCACCCCGAACCCCTGAATTAGATTCCAGCCTGTAACTCACTCCTGGGTATCTGTTATTCTATATATAAACCACACTGAACCCCTCAATTAGATTCCAGTCTGTAAGTCACTCCCAGGTATCTGTTATTCTATATATAAACCCCCTGAACATCTCAATTAGATTCCAGTCTGTAAGTCACTCCCGGGTATCTGTTATTCTATATATAAACCCTACCAAACCCTCTATTAGATTCCAGTCTGTAACTCACTCCCGGGTGTCTGTTATTCTAGATATAAACGCCCCCAAACCACTCGATTGGATTCGAGTCTGTAACTCACTCCTGGGTGTCTGTTATTTTGCATAGAAACCGCCCCGAAACCCCGAGATTGATTCCAGTCTGTAACTCACTCCCGGATGTTATTCTATATATAAACCACACTGAACCTCTCAATTAGATTCCAATCTGTTACTCATTTCTGGGTATCTGTTATTCTATATATAAACCCCCCGAACCCTCGATTAGATTCCAGCCTGTAACTCACTCTCGGGTATCTTTTATTCTACATATAAATCCCCAGAACACTTCGATTAGCATCCAGTCTGTAGCTCACTCCTAAGTATCTGTTATTCTATATATAAACAGCTCAACTCACTGTAGTAACCCATGGAAATTGCAGTGCTCCCTCCAGATTCACCCTCTGACCGGCGCTCCCTCAGCACTGACACTCTGAAAATGCGCTGCTCCCTCAGCACTGACCCTCCGACAGTGCGGCGCTCCCTCGGCACTGACCCTCCGACAGTGCGGCGCTCCCTCGGCACTGACCCTCCGACAGTGCGGCGCTCCCTCAGCGCTGACCCTCCGACAGTCTGGAGCTCCCTCAGCACTGACCCTCCGACAGTGCGGCGCTCCCTCGGCACTGACCCTCTGACAGTGCGGCTCTCCCTCAGCACTGACCCTCCCACAGTGCGGCGCTCCCTCAGCACTGACCCTCCCACAGTGCGGGCGCTCCTTCCAGCCCTATCCAAATTGCTGACCCCTCTGTCACGGATGAAGCAAGAAGTGAGTCCCGCTCTCTCAGTGTCCCACTCCGCTGTCTGAATCTGCCTCCCTCATACATTCTCCTAGCAGGAAATTCCTGAGCTCTGTCTGGAACCCATTAGCAGCATGCACTTCCTGCTCGCTGACCCTTGCTGACTCGCTCCTGCTTTTCCTGCTCAGGATTCCATTTGGGAATTTTGAGACAGACTGTGGGACAGCTCCTGACTCTGAGGGTCGTGATATTTCCTTGCAGCATGAAGGAGCACCTGAAACCTCGCTAGCACCAAGACAACATGAGGTAAGAGATTGGAATAGCGATGTTCCTTTCACTGCCCCAGACACAACCCCACCCCCCTTCCAGCCTCCAGCAGCTCAGCAACACCCAAGGCTCCTCGACACGCTCCAGAGGCTGGGAATCCTGCGGTGAGTAACTCACCTCCTGACTCCCCCAAAGCCTGCCCACCATCGACAAGGCACAAGTCAGGAGTGTGATGGGATACTCCCCACTTGCCTGGATGAGTGCAGCTCCCACAACACTCAAGAAGCTCGACACCGTCCAGGACAAAGCAGCCCCCGCTTGATGGGCACCCCATCCACAAACATTCACTCCCTCCACCACCGACGCACAGGGGCAGCACAGTGTGTGTACCATCTACAAGATGCACTGCAGCAACTCGCCAAGGCTCCTTCGACAGCGCCGCCCAAACCCACCACCTCTCCCATCTATAAAGATAAGGGCAGCAGACGCATGGGGAACACCCACCACCTGCAAGTTCCCCCTCAGAGCCCCACACACACCATCCCGACTCGGAAATATATCGGCCGTTCCTTCACCGTCGCTGGGTCAAAATCCTGGAACTCCCTCCCTAACAGCGCGGTGGGTGTACCTACACCACACGGGGACCGCAACGGCTCAAGGAGGCGGCTCACCCCCCACCTTCTCAAGGGGGGCAATTAGGGACGGGCAACAAATGTGGGTGGATGTAATCCTCACTGGGAAAGAGCCGCTGCTCGTATGTGGTGAAAGGATGAGCAGGTGTGAAGGGTGAGGGGGTGGACTGGCAAACAGAGTCGTAAATATCTCCCAAGGTTAAGATTATGTCAGCGATTCTGTTCAATCAGTTCAAATGGATAATTTTTTTGAGCTGAGAAGCTCGAATTTGGGAGCCAGTGCCAATCATCAAAAAGCATCCAGTGTCTGAAATATCAAATTCAAACATCACTTTCAACTGTTTACCAAGCAGATCCTAAAACCAAGGTTGGTGTCACCCTTGTCTCTGAGGCAAAAGGTCCTGGGTTCGCGCTCCCATTCCAGACACTCGCGTCCCATAACCCGGACCCACGACCCTACACTCCCCATTCCAGTGTTGAGGGAGCGCCACACTGTCGAAGGGTCAGTGCTGAGGGAGCACTGTGTTGTCAGAGGGTCAGTGCTGAGGGAGCACCGCGCTGTCGGAGGGTCAGTGCTGAGGGAGCACCGCACTGTCGGAGGGTCAGTACTGAGGGAGCGCCGCGCTGTCGGAGGGTCAGTGCTGAGGGAGCGCCGCGCTGTCGGAGGGTCAGTGCTGAGGGAGAGCCGCACTGTTGGAGGGTCAGTACTGAGTGAGCACCGCACTGTCGGAGGGTCAGTACTGAGTGAGCACCGCACTGTCGGAGGGTCGGTACTGAGGGAGTGCCGCACTGTCGGAGGGTCAGTACTGAGTGAGCACCGCACTGTCGGAGGGTCGGTACTGAGTGAGCACCGCACTGTCAGAGGGTCAGTGCTGAGGGAGCACCGCACTGTCGGAGGGACGGTACTGAGTGAGCACCGCACTGTCGGAGGGTCAGTGCTGAGGGAGCGCCGCACTGTCGGAGGGTCGGTACTGAGGGAGTGCCGCACTGTCGGAGGGTCAGTACTGAGTGAGCACCGCACTGTCGGAGGGTCGGTACTGAGTGAGCACCGCACTGTCAGAGGGTCAGTGCTGATGGAGCGCCGCACTGTCGGAGGGTCAGTGCTGAGGGAGCGCCGCACTGTCGGAGGGACGGTACTGAGTGAGCACCGCACTGTCGGAGGGTCAGTGCTGAGGGAGTGCCGCACTGTCGGAGGGTCAGTGCTGAGGGAGTGCCGCACTGTCGGAGGGTCAGTGCTGAGGGAGCGCCGCACTGTCGGAGGGACGGTACTGAGTGAGCACCGCACTGTCAGAGGGTCAGTGCTGATGGAGCGCCGCACTGTCGGAGGGTCAGTGCTGAGGGAGCGCCGCACTGTCGGAGGGACGGTACTGAGTGAGCACCGCACTGTCGGAGGGTCAGTGCTGAGGGAGTGCCGCACTGTCGGAGGGTCAGTGCTGAGGGAGTGCCGCACTGTCGGAGGGTCAGTGCTGAGGGAGCGCCGCACTGTCGGAGGGACGGTACTGAGTGAGCACCGCACTGTCGGAGGGTCAGTGCTGAGGGAGCGCCGCACTGTCGGAGGGACGGTACTGAGTGAGCACCGCACTGTCGGAGGGTCAGTGCTGAGGGAGTGCCGCACTGTCGGAGGGTCAGTGCTGAGGGAGCTCCACACTTTGTTTCCAAGCTTTGTTGACTAAAGCTCTTTCTCGGGATTAAGTAGCCCTCTCACCTCCACGCCCACTCCAGCCAGCTCCACCCCAGGGAAGATCCAGTTCACCTCCCACCGCCTCCAAGCAACCGCTCTTTCTGGGAGCTGCCGCAAGCTGTTTGGCCAAGTGTGGCATCGCCACCTCATTCCGAGAAGCGATGACAACCAGCTGGGCTTGTTCTGTCTGGAATCTGGATGGTACCTCATACCCTCACTGCCCCCCACTCTCTCATTCCAACCTGTCGTCATTGCCCCTCCTCTCAGAACAGAACCGCCCCCACCCCTTTGCCTTTGCAAACACCCCTTCCACCTCCAGCCCTCCCTTTCCTCTCCCAAGCCCTCGAATCAGCCATTGGCTCCCAAATCTGTGCCCAGACTTCCACGAATCAGCTCTTAGCCAAAGGTCACCAACAGCGTCCCGTCTGAACGTGACAAGGGTAAACTTTCCCTCCCCCACCCCACCGCCCTTCTCGAACCGTCTGCCGCCTTTAACACGGTCGATCACCCCCCATCCCCCTCCCACGCCTCTCCCGCTGTCGGTCCGGCTGGGTGGGGCTGCGCTCACCCGCTTCCATTCTCACCCGTCTAATCACAACCGGCCAATCACCTCCTCTTCCTGCGCCCGCACCGTGACCTCTGGTGTCCCCCCAAGGATCCATCCTTCATCCCCCTCCTCCTATTCCTCATCTACAAGCTGCCCCTCGGCGACACCGTCCAAGACCACAGCGTTAGATTACACACGTGCGCTGACGTCACCAGTTCAACCTCCCCGCCACCTCTCTGGACTCCTCCACTCTCTAAACTATCAGACCGCTAATCCGACATCCGGTCCCGGAGGAGCAGAAATTCCCTCCGCTTAGATATTGGGAAGACTGAAGCTGTTGTTTCCGGTCTCAGCTCCAAACTCTGACCCTGAGCGACTGATTCCTTCCCGCTCCCTGGTAACCGTCTGGGATTAATCCAGTCTGTTCACAACCTTGGTGTCAAGTTTAATCCTGAGATGAGCTCCCGGCCTCGTATCCGCGCCATCACTGAGACCGACCGTTTCCACCTCCATAACAACGCCTGGCTCCGCCCCCTGTCGTAGTGCTTCGGCTGCTGAAACCCTCGTCCACACCTTCGTCCCCTCCAGACTCAACTATTCCAATGCTCTCCTGGCCTTCTCTCCCTCTTCTACCCTCTGGAAACTTTGGCTCAACAAAACTCTGCTTCCCTCCCCCCATGTCCAAACTCACACCGAGTCCCGTCCACCCATCACCCTCTGTGCTCGCTGATCCACACTGGCTCCTGGTCCAGCAACCCTCCCTATCTCTGTAACCTCCTCCAGCCTCCTACACCCCTCCCTATCTCTGTAACCTCCTCCAGCCCCTACAACCCTCCCTATCTCTGTAACATCCTCCAGCCCCTACAACCCTCCCTATCTCTGTAACCTCCTCCAGCCCCTACAACCCTCCCTATCTCTGTAACCTCCTCCAGCCCCCTACAACACTCCCTATCTCTGTAACCTCCTCCAGCCCTTACAACCTTCCCTATCTCTGTAACCTCCTCCAGCCACTACAACCCTCCCTATCTCTGTAACCTCCTCCAGCCCCTACAACCCTCCCTATCTCTGTAACCTCCTCCAGCCCCTACACCCCTCTCTATCTCTGTAACCTCCTCCAGCCCCTACAACCCTCCCTGTCTCTGTAACCTCCTACAACCCTCCGAGATCTCTGCGCTCCTCCAATTCCGGCCTCTCGAGCATCCCCCGATTCCAATCGCTCCCCCATTGGCGGCCATGCCTTCAGCTGCCTGGGGGGTGCCCTGAGCTCTGGAATTCCCTCCTTAAACCTCTCCACCTCTCTGTCTCTCTCTCTCTCTCTCTCTCTCCTCTTTTAAGACGCTCATTAATAAACGACCTCTCTGACCGAGCTTGTGGTCACCTGTCCCTAATATCTCCGCATGTATCTCGGGGTTAGATCCTGTCTGACTTATTCTCCTTTGGGATGTGTCACTATGTTAAAGTAGCTTTATAAATGCAAGATCCTGTTGTGATTTGACCGAAGTTTTCGAGATCTTCAAGGAGAGAGAGAGACGAAGGGAGAGAGAGAAGGAGGGAAAGAGAGAGAGAGAGGCACAGAGAGAGACAGGGAGAGAAAGAGACGGAGGGAGGGAGAGTGAGAGAGAGAGAGAGAGAGGGAGAGAGAGAAAGAGAGGGAGAGAAAGAGACGGAGGGAGGGAGAGTGAGAGAGAGAGAGAGAGAGGGAAAGAGAGAGTGAGAGAGAGAGAGAGAGAGAGGCACAGAGAGAAACAGGGAGAGAGAGAGACAGGGAGAGAGAGAGACGGAGGAAGAGAGAGAGTGAGAGAGAGGGAGAGAGGGAAAGAGAGAGAGAGAGAGAGAGAGAGACAGGGAGAAAGAGAGACTCAGAGAGAGACAGGGAGAGAGAGAGAGAGGGAGAGAGAGAGACAGAGAGAGACTGGGAGAGAGAGAGAGAGAGGGAGAGAGAGAGACAGAGAGAGACTGGGAGAGAGAGAGAGAGAGAGGGAGAGAGAGAGACAGAGAGAGACTGGGAGAGAGAGAGAGAGAGGGAGAGAGAGAGACAGAGAGAGACAAGGAGAGAGAGAGAGAGACAGAGAGAGACAGGGAGAGAGAGCGAGAGAGACAGTGAGAGACAGAGAGAGAGAAAGACGAGAGTCAATAGAGAAAGACTGTTTCCCGCTGGTCGGTTGGGGGGTGGGGGGGGTGGGGGGGGGGGGTAAGTCTGGGACGAGGGGGGCAGAGTCTGAAAAGGAGAGGCAGACCCTTCAGGAGTGAAATGGGGAAAGGTTCCTGCACACAAAGGGTGGTGGGAGTTTGGAACTCTCTTCCCCCAAACGGCCATCGATGCCGGGTCAGTTAGTTTTAAATCTGGGAGGCTGAGAGAATTTTTTTAACCAAAGGATATTAAAGGATACGGGGCGGAGGTGGATAGATGGAGATAGGGTCACAGATCAGAACATGATCTCACTGGATGGCCTTAACTCATCCCAAATTCTCCCTCCCTCCCTTCTCTTGCACTTCAGACCTGCTGTGGGAATCCTGCTAAAGTCCCCAAAGTGCTGTAAAAGTTTCCCTTTCTTTCTATCCTCCCTCCCCCCACCTTCCTCTACCGCCTCTAATATCGCCTCCAAAAGGAGACCACTGGGAGGGAACGAGAGCAGATTTGAAGTAGACTCAGCTGGTGTTGCGGTGGAGGGAAGGGGCTGTGGTGGAGCTGAGGGACAGAGTGAGAAGCAGAGAGAGAGAGAGAGAGAGAGGGAGGGAGGGGGTGGGAGGGAGAAGAGTCACTGCTCTGAACCCAGCACCTCTGGGTGCCAGCGTGCCTGTCTGTGGGTCACTGAATCCTGTGTCTAGTGTTCCTTCCTCACCAGCCCTTTGCCCATCTGGCAGTCACTTTGTCTCTGCCTCGGTCTGTCTAGCTCCCTGTCTCTCTCTCACTCTCTGTCTCTCTTCCTCGCTCTGTTTATTTGTCTCTCCATCTCTCTCCCATTGTCTCACTCCACCCTGTCTCTCTCCGTCTCTCTCATTCTCTCTCTGTGTCTCTCTCTCTCACTCTCTGTCTCTCCCTCTCTCTGTCTGTCTCTCTTTCTCCCTCTCTGTTTCTCCCTCTTTCTCCCTGTCTCTCTCACTCTCTGTCTCCCTCTTTCTCTCTCTTTCTCTCTTTCCTAGCTGTCTCTGTCTCTCTCTCTCTTCCTGTTTCTTCCTCTCTCTCCCTTTGTCTCTCTCTGTCCGTCTGTCTCTCTCTCTGTCTCACTCTCTGTCTCTGTCTGTCTGTCTCTTTCTCAGTCTTTGCCTCTCTCTGTCTCTATTTTTCTCTCTTTCTGTCTCTGTCTCTCTCTCTCTCGGTCTCTCTCTCTCTCTGTCTGTCTCTCTCTGTCTCTGTCTGTCTCTCTTTGTCTCTCCCTCTCTGTCTTTGCCTCTCTCTCACTCTGTATTTGTCTCTCTTTCTGTCTCTGTCTCTCGCTCACTCTCTCTCTGTCTCTCTCTGTCTCTCACCCTCTCTCTGTCTCTCTCTTTCTCTCTGTTTTTCTCTCTCTCTGTCTCCCTCTCTCTCTGTCTCTCTCTCTCTCTCTGTCTCTCTCTCTCTGTCTCCCTCTCACTCTCACTCACTCTATCCATTGACGTGAATTATAACCCTAACCCCTGACTGTGGGCTACCCTGGATCGGGACCACTCCCCTTAACAAACGCCCTGACTTCAGTTCAAATTAGCCAAATTAGTTCAGAGCCCCCCCAAGGATAATAACCAGTGAGAGATATTAGCATCGCCCACAACAGCCTTTGGAATAATTATCAGCTGATTTATCACTACCCGGACACTAGAGTCCAGCGGTGAGGGGGGTATCTGCTCAGAAAAAATGGTAGGAGAGCACAGAGAGGCGGGGACGAGGGGGGGTTCTTAGATCTACATACAGAAAACTACGAGGCGTTATATTTGAGTCATTTAGAATTTTATTAAAGAACTCTTTCCGCTTAGATTAGGAGAGATAAACAGGAGACGACATGGGTTTAGGGTGAAAGGGGGAAGGTTTAGAGGGAACTTGTTCACTCAGAGAGTGAACAAGAAGGGTACCCTCTACCCTTCTATACCCACCACCCCCCTCCCCGAACCTTCCTAAACTCAATGACATTGGGCGGGAGTATTTAAGCCCCTTAAGAATCATATTTTATATATTTCAACGAGATCCAGGGAACATAGGCTATTGTCTACTTAATCTCTCCCCATAGGACAATCCCATGATACAAATAAAGCCCTCCCCCCCACCCCCTCCCCCACCCCCAACAGCGTAGGACTCGCCCGCCTGGTCACCTCAACCCGTCAAAAATTCGCCCCACCCCACCCCCCCCACACCCACCGTCACTATCTCCAGGGATCCAGCAGGTTGCGTCCCCTTCAACATCCTCAACCACAGCCCCACAGGTAAAAGCATTTGCGGTTGGTCCCAGGGCTGGAGTCAGCAACCCGGCCGCACACCACAGTCGAATAGCTTGCCCGCACTCGCTGCCTTAGGCAGCCGAGGAGCAACAGACAGATGGGGGTGGCGCAGCGCGGGGGAGGAGGGAGGAGGGAGGTGGGCAGGGAATGAGGGGGGGGGGGGAGGGGAGGGTGGAAATGGAGGGAAGGGGAGGGGAAAGGAGGGGAGAGGGGGTGAGGGGAGGAGAGAGGGAGAGGGGGGAGATAGATAGGTTCTCGACTGGTGAGGGGGATCAAAGGTCACGGGGGGGAGAAGGCGGGAGAACGGGGTTGAGAAACTCATCAGCCGTGATTGAATGGCGGAGCAGACTCGATGGGCCGAGTGGCCTAGTTTCTGCTCCCACGTCTTATGGTCTTGTGACCCAGAGGCCCCCCCGAGAAACAGAAATATTGGTTGAACGTTGAAGGAAAACATTGCCCCCACCCCGCCCCCCCCCCGGTGAAGCCGATCGGCGTCAGGAAGCACCAAACCCCACCCCCCCCCCCCCCACCACCCACCCCCTCCCCCACCCCACCCCCTCCCCCCAGCTTTAAGGAAGGGGAACCTGCCGGCCTTTACCCCGGTCTGGCCTTACACGTGACTCCAGACCCGCGCAGCCACACACGGTCGACCCTCTGACTGAATAAGGGGCCGTTATGGCTGGTGGGAGGGCGGGGGGGTGGGGGGGGGTGGTGGGCGCAATAAACACTGGCCCAGCCAGCGCAAGCCCCCCACCCTCCCCCCATCCCACGGACACAGGGAGAGGCTCTGTTGCAAGGGCAGGGAGGTGCGATACAGAGGGAGGGCGTAAATTTGTACTCAGGCTGTTGGAAACAGGATGAGACTCCCGCTGGGCCACCTCGGGGCTGGACGAGCAAGGGGGCAAAATTTAAGTTAAGCCTTATCCAAGCTGAGAATCCTTGACCCCGCCCCGCACCCCCACCCCCCGCCCCTCCCAACCCGGGTGTCCTGATCAAGTTCACTCGTCCTTCGCAATCTGCTGAACTGAATTTTTTAAGGGTCACGGCTCCAAACCCCGGACTGCACCAGCCGAGTGAAAGCGGGCATCACGATGGCTTTTACAAAATGCCTCTGCCAGCGAATCGGGCGCTTAGTACGGTGAAAGGTTTAGTCCCCCCATCGACACCTGTGGTGCGAAGGTGCCAGGAGCACTGGAATTCCAGCCCGTGCTACCGTCGTGAAGTCACGTCCTCTGTCTTTAATTCAATCCAGAGCTGTTTTTAATTAAGCTCAGTGTGTGTGTGTGTGTGTGTGTGTGTGTGTGTGTGTGTGTGTGTGTGTGACTGTGTGTGTGTGTGTGTGTGTGACTGTGTGTGTGTGTGTGTGTGTCTGTGTGTGTGTGTGTCTGTGTGTGTGTGTGTGTGTGTGTGTGTCTGTGTGTGTGTGTGTCTGTGTGTGTGTGTGTGTGTGTGTGTGTGTGTGTGTGTGACTGTGTGTGTGTGTGTGTGTGTGTGTCTGTGTGTGTGTGTGTCTGTGTGTGTGTGTGTGTGTGTGTGTGTCTGTGTGTGTGTGTGTCTGTGTGTGTGTGTGTGTGTGTGTGTGTGTGTGTGTGTGTGTGTGTGTGTGTCTGTGTGTGTGTGTGTCTGTGTGTGTGTGTGTGTGTGTGTGTGTGTGTGTGTCTGTGTGTGTGTGTGTCTGTGTGTGTGTGTGTGTGTGTGTGTGTGTGTGTGTGTGTGTCTGTGTGTGTGTGTGTCTGTGGTGTGTGTGTGTCTGTGTGTGTGTGTGTGTGTGTGTGTGTGTGTGTGTGTGTGTGTGTGTGTGTGTGTGTGTGTCTGTGTGTGTGTGTGTGTGTGTGTGTGTCTGTGTGTGTGTGTGTCTGTGTGTGTGTGTGTGTGTGTGTGACTGTGTGTGTGTGTGTGTGTGTGTGTGTGTGTCTGTGTGTGTGTGTGTGACTGTGTGTGTGTGTGTGTGTGTGTGTGTGTGTGTCTGTGTGTGTGTGTGTGTGTGTGTGTGTGTGACTGTGTGTGTGTGTGTGTGTGTGTGTGTGTCTGTGTGTGTGTGTGTGTGTGTGTGTGTGTGTGTGTGTGTGTGTGTGTGTGAGTGTGTGTGTGTGTGAGTGAGTGTGTGTGTGTGTCTGTGTGCGTGTATATATGTGTGAGTGTGTGTGTATGTGTATGTGTGTATGTATGTGTATGTGTATGTATGTGTGAGTGTGTCTGTGTGTGTGTGAAAAAGTTTTGGGTAAAATTGTTGTCTGTTAGCCTGTAACCATTATTTCAATTCTGAGGGATAATGTCCCAATTTTATATGAGTTCTACCTATTATCTATATTTTACCGAGCTATCCCTGTAAACTGTCTCTCTGTCACTCTCTGTCTCTCTCCCTCTCTCTCGCTGTCTGTCTCCCTATCTCTGCCTCTGTCTCTGTTTCTGTCTCTCCGCCTCTCTCGTTCTCTGTCTCTCTATCACTAACTCTCCGACTCTCTCTCTCTCTCTATCTCTGTCTCTGTCACACTCTCTCTCTCTGCCTCTCTCTCTCTCACTGTCTGTCTCTTTCTGTCTCTCTCTCTCTCCCTTTCTCTCTCTTTATCTATGTCACCCTCTCCCTCTCTATCTCTGCCTTTGACACTCTCTCTCTGTCTCTGTGACTCTCGCTCTTTCTCCCTCTGTCTCTCATTCCTAGTCTCTGTCACTCTCTATCTCCCTCTCTCCCTCTATCTCCCTCTCTCTGTCTCTCTCTGTCTCTTTCTCTCTGCCTCTCTATCTCTGCCTCTCACTGCCTCTCTTTCTCTATGCCCTCTCTTCTCTGTCTCTCTCTCTCTCTCTCTCTGTCTCTCTCTCTATCTCTGCCTTTCTTGTCTCTCTCTCTCTCTCTCTGTCTCCATCTCTCTCCCACCATCTGTCACTCAATCCTCCTCTCTTTCACTCTCCCTTACTGTCTTTTTTTCTTTATCTTTCTGTCTCTTTATCACTGTCACATTGATTGTTTCCCCCAGTATTCCCAGTGGGATACGGAGACCGGAACTGTGCGCAGTATTTTCAGTGGGATACGGAGATGGGAACTGCGCTCGGTATTCCCAGTGGGATACGGAGATGGGAACCGCGCTCGGTATTCCCAGTGGGATACGGAGATGGGAACCGCGCTCGGTATTCCCAGTGGGATACGCAGATGGGAACCGCGCTCGGCATTCCCAGGCCTTACAGAGCTTGGATAGGAGCCTAACCCTCTCTCTGTGTAAAGTTGGGGGGATGGTTGAGGTGCAGAGGGAGTTTCTGTGGGCCTTCCCTTGACCGCACTGAGCCTGGTTATGGGCGGCTGGGACCCTCTCTGCCGTGTTCGGTCAAACCCTTCCCATTTTGCCAGCGCCGGCTTCGTACTTCGCCTCGCACGGCCTCTAAACCTTGGGGGAAGCTTCCGCAAAGGCAGGTGGCGACGCTGGGCGTGTGATGTCACTGGCTTGCCCTCCGACCCTCGCCCAGCTCAGGTCATCCCAAAGCGACTCACGGCCAATGGTGGGGGGGTCAGGGGTCAGGGGTCAGGGGGAGGAGGGGGGTCAGGGGTCCGGTGGTGGAGGGGGGGGGTAGGGGAAGTGTGGTTTCCTTTTCGGTGTGTGGTCACTGCGAGTGAAGCAGGAACCGCGGCAGCCGACTCGCGCACAGCACGATCCCACGAACACCCAAAGCGATCATGACCCAGGTCTTTGTGTCCGTTCGTCATGTTGGTTGAGGGAGGGAGTTGGCCCCCAGGGCACTGGGGAGAGATCCACCTGCTCGGCACCACCGCATTGCCGAATAGTGCCGGTGGGAACACTCCCTGCAACACGACTAGGCAGACAGTGCGGCGCTCCCTCAGCGCTGACCCTCCGACAGCGCGGCGCTCCCTCAGCACTGACCCTCCGACAGCGCGGCGCTCCCTCAGCACTGACCCTCCGACAGTGCGGCGCTCCCTCGGCACCGACCCTCCGACAGTGCGGCGCTCCCTCAGCACTGACCCTCCGACAGCGCGGCGCTCCCTCAGCACTGACCCTCCGACAGCGCGGCGCTCCCTCAGCACTGACCCTCCGACAGCGCGGCGCTCCCTCAGCACCGACCCTCCGACAGCGCGGCGCTCCCTCGGCACTGACCCTCCGACAGCGCGGCACTCCCTCGGCGCTGACAGCGGGCAGGGAGACAACCTCGGTCATGGCTTCCAGAGCTGGTGCTGGAGGAGTTGAGGTTCGAACCTGTGGGGCCTTCTGTCTCGGAGCCCTGGCGGCTGCTGTTTAAGCCCCAAGTGACACAAGAGGGTGATTGTTCACAGCCACCTGAACCATTAACTGTTCAGAGGGTCACGTGCTGCCCCACAAGCTAACAGAGGAGGGTGAGGCAACGGGAAGCGAGGAGTTTC
>NC_054501.1:7991858-8054310 GCF_017639515.1 Carcharodon carcharias | reverse complement strand
ACCTCCCCTCCATTTCCCCCCTCTCCCCCTCCCCTCCATTTCCCCCCTCCCAACCTCCCCTCCATTTCCCCCTCCCAACCTCCCCTCCATTTCCCCCTCCCAACCTCCCCTCCACTTCCCCCCTCCCAACCTCCCCTCCATTTCCCCCCTCCCAACCTCCCCTCCATTTCCCCCTCCCAACCTCCCCTCCATTTCCCCCCTCCCAAACTCCCCTCCATTTCCCCCCTCCCAACCTCCCCTCCTTCCCCCCTCCCCCTCCCCTCCATTTCCCCCTCCAACCTCCCCTCCATTTCCCCTCTCCCCCTCCCCTCCATTTCCCCCCTCCCAACCTCCCCTCCATTTCCCCCCTCCTGTCTCTTCTTCCCCCTCCATATCCCCCTCCACCCTCCCCTCTCCCCCCAACGTCCCCTCCACTTCCCCCTCCACCCTCCCCTCTCCTCTCCCCCTTCCCTCCATTTCCCCCCCTCCTATCTCCCCTCCATTTCCCCTCTACTGTCTCCCCCCCAACCTCCCCTCCATTTCCCGCCCCCGTCTCCTCACCCCCCTCCCCTCCATTTCCCCCTCCCCTCTCTTCTCCCCCTCCCCTCCATTCCTCGTGCACTCTCCTCCCCCCTCCACTCTCCCCCTCTCCTCTCCTCTCTTCCCTCCATTTCCTCTGCCCTCTCCTCTCCTCCCCTCACCTCCCCTTCCCTCTATTCCCACTCTCCTCTTCCCCCTCCCCTCCATTCCCCCTACCGTCCAACCCTCCCTTCGCCCCCTCCCCTCCTTTCCAACTTCCCTGCCCCTCCCCTCCTCCCTAGCACCCTCCTCTCCGTTCCCTCCTTTCCCACCGTCCCCAGTCTCCTCGCCTCTCCCCTCCCCTCGCCCCCTCGCCTCACCTTCCCTCCATTTCCACCCTACCCCCCCCCCCTCTCATTCCCTGCCCTCCTCCCTCCTCCCCCGCGCTGCGCCACCCCCATCTGTCTGTTACTCCTCGGCTGCCTAAGGCAGCGAGTGCGGGCAAGCTATTCGACTGTGGTGTGCGGCCGGATTGCTGACTCCAGCCCTGGGACCAACCGCAAATGCTTTTACCTGTGGGGCTGTGGTTGAGGATGTTGAAGGGGACGCAACCTGCTGGATCCCTGGAGATAGTGACGGTGGGGGTTTGGGAAGAGCAGGATGGTGCCGGGGAATGATCTAAGGGGGATTTTACACCAAGGAATTTGCTTTAACTAACCCCCAGGCTCCATGGAGTAACAGAACGAGGGAGTCAGGCCCTGTCTAGGGACCAACTCTGGGAAACACGCCTGCTTCTGTGCAGCCCCCACGGCCAAATAGCATCACAGGCTGAATGAGGTCAGGGCTCCATTCAGTCCCTCTTGAGCCTGTTATACAGGAACAGGAGGCCATTCAGCCCCTCTCGAGCCTGTTACACAGGAACAGGAGGAGGCCCATTCAGCCCCTCTCGAGCCTGTTACACAGGAACAGGAGGAGGCCCATTCAGCCCCTCTCGAGCCTGTTACACGGGAACAGTAAGATTCTCTCTCAATACATCCTTCATTCTTTTTCTTAATGGCGCCTTCCCTGATGCTCAGGAGCCGAGGGCACTTGGCGATGGGCTGGGCCCCATTTTGGCCGCGGGCGTTGAGGCAAAACCAGCCGGCGGCAGCGGTCAGCCGGAAAGAGGGTCCTTGCCGTCGGCCCCGTCTCCCTTGGCAACGCCCCCTCCGGCGCTCCCCCTCTCCGCGGGCAAGGAGCAGCGGCCTTGCCCAGGTTGGCCCCGCCTGAGGCCCGGAGGTCAGCCGAGGCCCGAGGCCCGGAGGTCAGCCCAGGCCCGAGGCCCGGAGGTCAGCCCAGGCCCGAGGCCCGGAGGTCAGCCCAGGCCCGAGGCCCGGAGGTCAGCCCAGGCCCGAGGCCCGGAGGGCAGCCTAGGCCCGAGGCCCGGAGGTCAGCCTAGGCCCGAGGCCCGGAGGTCAGCCTAGGCCCGAGGCCCGGAGGGCAGCCTAGGCCCGAGGCCCGGAGGTCAGCCTAGGCCTGAGGCCCGGAGGTCAGCCTAGGCCCGAGGCCCGGAGGGCAGCCTAGGCCCGAGGCCCGGAGGGCAGCCTAGGCCCGAGGCCCGGAGGGCACCTCTGGCGGGCGGAGAGGTGCCGGGCTACAGGACCACAGGAAACCCTGAAGGATTCGGGTTCGGGAGGAGCAGGTCAGCGGGTGGGGGGCTGGGGGGGTCGATGATAGTGGGGCCGAGTTCCAGCCAGGCTGCCTGAATTGGCAATGGGTGGAGCTCCACTGACAAGATGTAAACAGCTGTCGGAAACGGATCGAGTGATCAGGGAGGGAGAGAGGGAGAGACAGAGAGACAGAGACAGAGACAGAGACAGACTCAGAGACAGAGACAGAGACAGAGACAGACTCAGAGACAGAGACAGAGACAGAGACAGAGACAGAGACAGAGACAGAGACAGAGAGAGCGGGGGGTAGGCCAAGGGCCACGCGTACACACAGGCCGCACACACTGGAGCATGTGGTGTCTGCACTGTGCGTCAGAGAGAACCCAGTCCGCCCTGCACAGCAGACTCTCGAGATGGTAAGTCTGCTTGTCAGGGGAGCTCCTTCGAGAGGCCTCAGACTGTGATGTTCAGAAGCCTCTCCCGCTGCCCCCGTCCCACCCCCACCACCCCCTCCCCCCCACCCCACTCCCACACCTGCTGGGATTCCGGAGATTGCCCATCCGTCTGGTCCTTAATTTGCAGTTTTTCATGGGCTTCCATCCTGTGTATGTCCCTGTCTCCCTCTCTCCGTCTGTGTGTCTCTCTCTGTCTCCCTCTCTCTGTCTGTGTGTCTCTCTCTGTCTCCCTCTTTCTGTCTGTGTGTCTCTCTCTGTCTGTATGTCTCTCTCTGTCTGTGTGTCTCTCCCTGTCTCCCTCTCTCTGTCTGTGTGTCTCTCTCTGTCTCCCTCTGTCTGTGTGTCTCTCTCTGTCTCCCTCTCTCTGTCTGTGTGTCTCTCTCTGTCTCCCTCTGTCTGTGTGTCTCTCTCTGTCTCCCTCTTTCAGTCTGTATGTCTCTCTCTGTCCCTGTCTCCCTCTCTCTGTCTATGTGTGTCTCTCTCTGTCTGTGTGTCTCTCTCTGTCTCTCCCTCTCTGCCTCTGTCTCCCTCTCTCTGTCTGTGTCTCACTCTCTCTCTGTCTGCCTCTCTCTCTCTCTTTCTCTGTCTGTCTGTCTCTCTCTGGCTGCCTCTCTCTCCCTCCCTCTCTCTCGCTCACTCTATCTGTGTCTCTCTCTCTCTCCCTGTCTGCCTCTCTCTCCCTCTCTCTCTCCCTCTCTCTCGCTCACTCTGTCTGTGTGTCTCTCTCTCTGACCCTCCCTCTCTGTCTGCCTCCCTTTCTGTCTGGCTCTCTTTCCCTCTCTCTCTTGTTCTGTCTCTCTCTGTCTGTCTCTCTCTCTCTCTCTTTCTCCCAGCCTCTCTCTGCCTCTCTCTTTCTCCCTGTCTCTACCTTCCTCCCTCTCTCTCTCTCTCTCCTATTTGTTTCTTTCTCCCTGTCTCTGTCTCTCTCCCTCTCTTTATCTCTCTCTCTTTCTCCCTGTCTCTACCTTCCTCCCTCTCTCTCTCTCTCTCCTATTTGTTTCTTTCTCCCTGTCTCTGTCTCTCTCCCTCTCTTTATCTCTCTCTCTTTCTCCCTGCCTCTACCTTCCTCCCTCTCTCTCTCTCTCTCCTATTTGTTTCTTTCTCCCTGTCTCTGTCTCTCTCCCTCTCTTTATCTCTCTCTCTTTCTCCCTGTCTCTGTCTTTCTCTCTCCCTCTCTCTATCTTTCCCCTCTCTGGCTCTCTCCCTGTTTGTCTCTTTCTCCCTGTCTCCCTCTCTCTCTCTCTCTGTCCCTCTCTCTCTCCCTGTCTCTGTCTCCCTGTCTCTCTCCTTCTCTCTCTCTGTCCCTCTCTCTTTCTCCCTCTCTCACTCTCTCCCTGACTCTCTCTCCCTGTATCTCTCTCTCTCTGTCCCTCTCTCTTTCTCCCTCTCTCACTCTCTCCCTGACTCTCTCTCCCTGTCCCTCTCACTCTCCCTGTCTCTCTCTCTCTCCCTCTCTCTCTCTCTCTCTGGAACTCTCCCTTTCTCCCTGTCTGGTATCCGGACGGAATTCTCGGTGTTCCTCTCCCTGATGTGCTGGGCTCTGGATGTGAACCTCATTGTTTAAGTGTGAGGGCCTCTCGCCCTTTCCCCACCCCCGCATCCCCTAGACTCTCAGTCACACACACACACACACACACAGCTGGGAATGTTTAAGATGCTGTAACACTCAAATTGCCTCCTTCACCAATCCCGACTGGCTCCGCACAGCTGGGACGCACCCTCATATGGAGTTTCAAACCCTCCAAATCTCCGGGTCAGACTTTGGAACAGGAGTCTTCCGAACCTGTACCCAAGTCCTGTGTCTATCATGGCGCTTACGTTCGAACGGCTTCTAAAGTTTGTTCTCCCACAGGATGTGGGCGTCTCTGCCCAACATTTGTCACCCATCCCTAATTGCCACCCCCTTGAGAAGGTGGGGGTGGGTGAGCCGCCTCCTTGAGCCGCTGCGGTCCCCCGTGTGGTGTAGGTACGCCCACCGTGCTGTTAGGGAGGGAGTTCCGGGATTTTGACCCAGCGACGGTGAAGGAACGGCCGATATATTTCCAAGTCGGGATGGTGTGATCAGGGCTCGGAGGGGAACTTGCAGGTGGTGGTATTCCCCGTGTGTCTGCTGCCCTTGTCCTTCTAGGTGGTAGAGGTGGTGGGTTTGGGCGGCGCTGTCGAAGGAGCCTTGGCGAGTTGCTGCAGTGCATCTTGTAGATGGTACACACACTGTGCTGCCCCTGTGCGTCGGTGGTGGAGGGAGTGAATGTTTGTGGATGGGGAGCCGATCAAGCGGGGCTGCTTTGTCCTGGATGGTGTCGAGCTTCTTGAGTGTTGTGGGAGCCGCACTCATCCAGGCAAGTGGGGAGTGTCCCATCCCACTCCTGACTTGTGCCTTGTAGATGGTGGACAGACTTTGGGGGGAGTCAGGAGGTGAGTTACTCTCCGCAGGATTCCCAGCCTCTGACCTGCTCTTGTAGCCACAGTGTTTATATGGCTGGGTCCAGTTCAGTTTCTGGTCAGTTGTAACCCCCAGGATGTTGATAGTGTGGGATTCAGCGATAGTAATGCCATTGAACGTCAAGGGGAGATGGTTAGGCTCTCTCTTGTTGGAGATGGTCATTGCCTGGTACGTGTGGTGTTGCTCTGAACAGATATCTTGAGAAGTTCCATAAGGAACCAGAGGGGGGAGAGTTGAGGAGCGAACTTTCTGTTTTTGACACAGTGAGTTGTTGTGATCTGGAAGGTGCTGCCTGAAAGGGCGGTGGAAGCAGATTCGCCCTCGAAAAGTGGGGGCTGTGGGGGGGGAATTGGATAAATACTAGAAGGGGAAAACTGTGGGGGAAAGAGTGACGTGGGCGGTGGGGGGAAGGTGCGAAGAGAGTGTGGGACTAATTGGATAGCTCTTTCAAAAGGGCTGGCACAGGCACAATGGGCTGAACAGCCTCCTCCTGTGCTGTATAAAGCTTCTATCGGGACAGCCTGTGATCTTGCTGTAGGACTTTAACACATTCAGCAAACACAATGCCACTGCAATCGAAACAGACTTTAAAACAGGCAGACCCCACGCAGAGCGGTCGTAGTGGGGATAGAGGGAGCAGGGAAGTAGGAGATAGAGGGAGAGAATGGTAGTCAGGAGGAGGGGGGGGGGGAATCAGGGAGAGGGGGAGAGTCAGAATAGAGAAGGTGGTAGTCAGGGAGCAAACCAGGGATAGAGAGAATGTGGAAGTCAGGGATAGAGGGGGAGAGGGAGAGTCATGGATAGAGAGAGACCGAGAGTCGGGGATGGAGGAAGAGTGAGAGCCAGGGATAGAGAGAGAGGGCGAGAGTCAGGGATAGAGAGAGCGCAAGAGTCAGGGATAGAGGGGGAGAGGGAGAGTCATGGATAGAGAGAGACTGAGAATTGGGGATGGAGGAAGAGTGAGAGCCAGGGATAGAGAGAGAGGGCAAGAGTCAGGGATAGAGAGAGCGCAAGGGTCAGGGATAGAGGGAGAGTGAGAGTCAGGGATAGAGGGAGAGTGAGAGTCAAGGATAGAGGGACAGTGAGAGTCGGGAATGTATGGACTGGAGGGAGTGTAAATGGAGTGGAGGAAGTGTACATGGAGTGTAAATGGAGTGGAGTTAGTGTACATGGAGTGTATATGAAGTGGAGGGAGTACATGGAGTGTATATGGAGTGGAGGGAGTGTATATAGTGTATATGGAGTGTATATAGAGGGAAAGGAGTGTATATGGTGTGGGTTGTGTGTATAGAATGGTTGGAGTATATATGGAGTGGAGGGAGTGTATATGGAGGGAATGGAGTATATATGGAGTGGATATGTAGTGGAGGGAGTGTATATGCAGCATTTATCGAGTAGTTGGATTGTATGTGGAGTGGAGGGAGCGTATATAGAGTGAAGGTGTGCATATGTAGTATATATGGAGTGGAGGGAGAGGGGTGGAGGGGTGTATATGGGGTGGCTGAAGTGCAGGGGGAGTATAGGGAATGTATGCACAGTGGAGGGATTGTATACGGAGTGTACACAGAGTGGAGGGAGTGTATTTTGAGTGTATATGGAGTGGAGGGTGCGACATGGAGTATATATATGGAGAGGAGGGAGTGTGCATGGAGTGTATATGGAGTGGAGGGAGTGTATATGGAGTGCATATGGAAGTGGGGAGTGTATATGGAGCATATACAGAGTGGAGGGAGTGTATATGGAGGGTATATGTTTTGGTGGGAGTATACATGGAGTGTATACAGAGTGGAGGGAGTGTTATGGAGTGAATATAGAGTGGAGGGAGTGTATATGCAGCATATTAGAGTGTATATGGAGTGGATGGACCATATATGGAGTGGTTTAAGTACATATGGAGTAGAGGGAGAGGAGTGGAGGGGTGTATATGGGGTGGTTGGAGTGGAGGGAGTGTATATGGAGTGTATATGGAGTGGAGGGAGTGTATATGGAGTGTATATGGAGTGGATACAGAGTGGAGGGAGTGTATGTGCAGCATATATGGAGCAGTTGGAGTGTATATGGAGTGGAGGGAGAGGAGTGGAGAAGTGTAGATGGGGTGGCTGGAGTGGAGGGAGTGTATATGGAGTGTATTTGGGGTGGAGGGAGTGTATATGGAGTGTATACAGAGTGAAGGGAGTGTTATGGAGTGAATATAGAGTGGAGGAGTGTACATGCAGCATATATGGAGTGGTTGGAGTGTATATGGAGTGGATGGACCATATGTGGTGTGGTTTGAGTACATATGGAGTGGAGGGAGTGTATATGGAGTGGAGGAAGTGCACATGGAGTGTATATGAAGTCTATATGGAGTGGAGGGATTGTATATGGAATGTGCATGGAGTGTAGATGGAGTGTATATGGAGTGGAGGGAGTGTTGATGGAGTGTATATGGAGTGGAGAGTGTATATGGGGTGGAGGGAGCGTATATGGAGTGGAGAGTGTGTATATGGAATGTAGATGGAGTACATATGGAGTAGAGGGTGTATATGGAGTGTACATGGAGTGTTCATAGAGTGTATAGGGAGTGGAGGGAGTGTAGATGGAGTGTATATTGGGTGGAGGGAGTGTATATCGGGTGGAGGGAGTGTATGTGGAGTGTAGATGGATTGTAGATTAGGTATATATGGAGTGCACGGAGTGTAGATGGTGTATATATGAAGTGTAGATGGGGTATATATGGAGTAGACGGGGTGTAGATGGAGCATATATGGAGTGTATGTGGAGTGCAGTGAGGAGTGTGTGTTGAGTGTATGTGGAGTGCAGTGAGGAGTGTTTGTGGAATGTATATGGCGTGTATGTGGAGTGTATATGGAGTACAGTGAGGAGTGTATGTGGAGTGCAGTGAGGAGTGTGTGTGGAGTGCAGTGAGGAGTGTGTGTGGAGTGTATATGGAGTGCAGTGAGGAGTGTGTGTGGAGTGTATGTGGAGTGTATATGGAGTACAGTGAGGAGTGTATGTGGAGTGCAGTGAGGAGTGTGTGTGAAGTGTATATGGAGTGCAGTGAGGAGTGTGTGTGGAGTGTATGTGGAGTGTATATGGAGTGCAGTGAGGAGTGTGTGTGGAGTGTATGTGGAGTGCAGTGAGGAGTGTGTGTGGAGTGTATGTGGAGTGTATATGGAGTGCAGTGAGGAGTGTGTGTGGAGTGTATGTGGAGTGTATATGGAGTGCAGTGAGGAGTGTGTGTGGAGTGTATATGGAGTGCAGTGAAGAGTGTGTGTGGAGTGTATATGGAGTGCAGTGAGGAGTGTGTGTGGAGTGTATATGGCGTGTATTTGGAGTGTATATGGAGTGCAGTGAGGAGTGTATATGGAGTGTATGTGGAGTGCAGTGAGGAGTGTATGCAGAGTGTATGTGGAGTGCATGTGGAGTGTATATGGAGTGCAGTGAGGAGTGTATATGGAGTGTGTATGGAGTGTATGTGGAGTGCAGTGAGGAGTGTATGTGGAGTGTATGTGGAGTGTATATGGAGTGCAGTGTGGAGTGTATGTGGAGTGGAGTGTATGTGGAGTGGAGTGTGTGTGGAGTGTATGTGGAGTGTATGCAGAGTGTATGTGGAGTGTATGCAGAGTGTATGTGGAGTGTATATGGAGTGCAGTGAGGAGTGTATATGGAGTGGAGAGTATGTGGAGTGGAGTGTTGTGGATTGTACATGGAGTGTACGTGGAGTGTACATGGAGTGTACGTGGAGTGTACGTGGAGAGTGGTGTAAGTGGAGTGTAAGTGGTGTGCGTGTGGAGTGTACGTGGAGTGTATATAGGGTGTATGTGGAGTGTATATGGAGTGTGGTGTAAGTGGAGTGTATATGGAGTGTACGTGGAGTGTACGTGGAGAGTGGTGTAAGTGGAGTGTAAGTGGAGTGCGTGTGGAGTGTACGTGGAGTGTATATGGGGTGTATGTGGAGTGTATATGGAGTGTGGTGTAAGTGGAATGTGTGTGGAGCGCGTGTGGAGTGTATATGGAGTGTATATGGAGTGTGGAGTGTGTGTGGAGTGCATGTGGAGTGTATATGGAGTGTACGTGGAGTGTATATGGAGTGTGGTATAAGTGGAGTGTATATGGTGTGTACGTGGAGTGTATATGGAGTGTAAGTGGATTGTATATGGAGTGTGGTATAAGTGGAGTGTATATGGAGTGTACGTGGAGTGTATATGCAGTGTACGTGGAGTGTATATGCAGTGTGGTATAAGTGGAGTGTACATGGAGTGTACGTGGAGTGTATATGGAGTGTACGTGGAGTGTATATGGAGTGTGGTATAAGTGGAGTGTATATGGAGTGTACGTGGAGTGTATATGGAGTGTAAGTGGATTGTATATGGAGTGTGGTATAAGTGGAGTGTATATGGAGTGTACGTGGAGTGTATATGGGGTGTATGTGGAGTGTATATGGAGTGTGGTGTAAGTGGAGTGTGTGTGGAGCGCGTGTGGAGTGTATATGGAGTGTACATGGAGTGTATGTGGTGTATGTGGAGTGTATATGGAGTGTAAGTGGAGTGTACATGGAGTGTATGTGGAGTGTATGTGGAGTGTATGTGGAGTGTATTTGGAGTGTATATGGGGTGTATGTGGAGTGTATGTGGAGTGTATATGGAGTGTACATGGAGTGTACATGGAGTGTATGTGGAGTGTATGTGGAGTGTATGTGGAGTGTATATGGAGTGTATATGGAGTGTATATGGAGTGTATGTGGAGTGTATATGGAGTGTATGTGGAGTGTATGTGGAGTGTACGTGGAGTGTATGTGGAGTGTATGTGGAGTGTATATGGAGTGTATATGGAGTGTATATGGAGTGTATGTGGGGTGTATGTGGAGTGTATGTGGAGTGTATATGGAGTGTACGTGGAGTGTATGTGGAGTGTATGTGGAGTGTATGTGGAGTGTATGTGGAGTGTATGTGGAGTGTATGTGGAGTGTATATGGAGTGTATATGGAGTGTAAGTGGAGTGTATATGGAGTGTATATGGAGTGTATGTGGAGTGTATATGGAGTGTACATGGAGTGTATATGGAGTGTATGTGGAGTGTAAGTGGAGTGTATATGGAGTGTATATGGAGTGTATGTGGAGTGTATATGGAGTGTATATGGAGTGTAAGTGGAGTGTATATGGAGTGTATGTGGAGTGTATATGGAGTGTAAGTGGAGTGTATATGGAGTGTATATGGAGTGTATGTGGAGTGTATATGGAGTGTATATGGAGTGTATATGGAGTGTAAGTGGAGTGTATATGGAGTGTATGTGGAGTGTATATGGAGTGTAAGTGGAGTGTATATGGAGTGTATATGGAGTGTAAGTGGAGTGTATATGGAGTGTATATGGAGTGTATGTGGAGTGTATATGGAGTGTATATGGAGTGTAAGTGGAGTGTATATGGAGTGTATATGGAGTGTATATGGAGTGTAAGTGGAGTGTAAGTGGAGTGTATATGGAGTGTATATGGAGAGTATATGGAGTGTAAGTGGAGTGTATATGGAGTGTATATGGAGTGTATATGGAGTGTATATGGAGTGTATGTGGAGTGTATATGGAGTGTATATGGAGTGTATATGGAGTGTATATGGAGTATATGTGGAGTGTAAGTGGAGTGTATATGCAGTGTATGTGGAGTGTATATGGAGTGTATATGGAGTGTATGTTGAGTGTATATGGAGTGTATATGGAGTGTATATGGAGTGTATGTGGAGTGTATGTGGAGTGTATATGGAGTGTATATGGAGTGTATGTGGAGTGTAAGTGGAGTGTATATGGAGTGTATGTGGAGTGTATATGGAGTGTATATGGAGTGTATATGGAGTGTATATGGAGTGTATGTGGAGTGTATGTGGAGTGTATGTGGAGTGTATATGGAGTGTATGTGGAGTGTATATGGAGTGTATGTGGAGTGTAAGTGGAGTGTATATGCAGTGTATGTGGAGTGTATATGGAGTGTATATGGAGTGTATGTGGAGTGTATATGGAGTGTATATGGAGTGTATGTGGAGTGTATGTGGAGTGTATATGGAGTGTATGTGGAGTGTAAGTGGAGTGTATATGGAGTGTATGTGGAGTGTATATGGAGTGTATATGGAGTGTATGTGGAGTGTATGTGGAGTGTATGTGGAGTGTATGTGGAGTGTATGTGGAGTGTAAGTGGAGTGTATGTGGAGTGTATGTGGAGTGTATATGGAGTGTATATGGAGTGTATGTGGAGTGTATATGGAGTGTATGTGGAGTGTATGTGGAGTGTATATGGAGTGTATGTGGAGTGTAAGTGGAGTGTATATGGAGTGTATGTGGAGTGTATGTGGAGTGTATGTGGAGTGTATGTGGAGTGTATATGGAGTGTATATGGAGTGTATGTGGAGTGTATGTGGAGTGTATATGGAGTGTATGTGGAGTGTATATGGAGTGTATGTGGAGTGTATGTGGAGTGTATATGGAGTGTATGTGGAGTGTAAGTGGAGTGTATATGGAGTGTATGTGGAGTGTATATGGAGTGTATGTGGAGTATATGTGGAGTGTATATGGAGTGTATATGGAGTGTATGTGGAGTGTATGTGGAGTGTATACGGAGTGTATGTGGAGTGTATATGGAGTGTATGTGGAGTGTATGTGGAGTGTATATGGAGTGTATGTGGAGTGTAAGTGGAGTGTATATGGAGTGTATGTGGAGTGTATATGGAGTGTATGTGGAGTGTATGTGGAGTGTATATGGAGTGTATGTGGAGTGTATATGGAGTGTATGTGGAGTGTATGTGGAGTGTATGTGGAGTGTATATGGAGTGTATATGGAGTGTATGTGGAGTGTATATGGAGTGTATGTGGAGTGTATGTGGAGTGTATGTGGAGTGTATATGGAGTGTAAGTGGAGTGTATATGGAGTGTATATGGAGTGTATGTGGAGTGTATATGGAGTGTATGTGGAGTGCATATGGAGTGTAAGTGGAGTGTATATGGAGTGTATATGGAGTGTATGTGGAGTGTAAGTGGAGTGTATGTGGAGTGTATGTGGAGTGTATATGGAGTGTATATGGAGTGTATATGGAGTGTAAGTGGAGTGTATGTGGAGTGTATGTGGAGTGTATATGGAGTGTATATGGAGTGTAAGTGGAGTGTATGTGGAGTGTATGTGGAGTGTATATGGAGTGTATATGGAGTGTATATGGAGTGTAAGTGGAGTGTATGTGGAGTGTATGTGGAGTGTATATGGAGTGTATATGGAGTGTATATGGAGTGTAAGTGGAGTGTATGTGGAGTGTATGTGGAGTGTATATGGAGTGTATATGGAGTGTATATGGAGTGTAAGTGGAGTGTATGTGGAGTGTATGTGGAGTGTATATGGAGTGTATATGGAGTGTATATGGAGTGTATGTGGAGTGTATATGGAGTGTAAGTGGAGTGTATATGGAGTGTATATGGAGTGTATGTGGAGTGTATATGGAGTGTATGTGGAGTGTATATGGAGTGTAAGTGGAGTGTATATGGAGTGTATATGGAGTGTATGTGGAGTGTAAGTGGAGTGTATGTGGAGTGTATGTGGAGTGTATATGGAGTGTATATGGAGTGTAAGTGGAGTGTATGTGGAGTGTATGTGGAGTGTATATGGAGTGTATATGGAGTGTATATGGAGTGTAAGTGGAGTGTATGTGGAGTGTATGTGGAGTGTATATGGAGTTTATATGGAGTGTATATGGAGTGTAAGTGGAGTGTATGTGGAGTGTATGTGGAGTGTATATGGAGTGTATATGGAGTGTATATGGAGTGTAAGTGGAGTGTATGTGGAGTGTATATGGAGTGTATATGGAGTGTATATGGAGTGTATGTGGAGTGTATATGGAGTGTAAGTGGAGTGTATGTGGAGTGTAAGTGGAGTGTATGTGGAGTGTATGTGGAGTGTATGTGGAGTGTATGTGGAGTGTAAGTGGAGTGTATGTGGAGTGTATGTGGAGTGTATGTGGAGTGTATGTGGAGTGTAAGTGGAGTGTATGTGGAGTGTATGTGGAGTGTATGTGGAGTGTATATGGAGTGTATATGGAGTGTAAGTGGAGTGTATAAAGAGTGTAAGTGGAGTGTATGTGGAGTGTATGTGGAGTGTATATGGAGTGTATATGGAGTGTAAGTGGAGTGTATGTGGAGTGTAAGTGGAGTGTATATGGAGTGTATATGGAGTGTATATGGAGTGTAAGTGGAGTGTATGTGGAGTGTATGTGGAGTGTATATGGAGTGTATATGGAGTGTATATGGAGTGTATGTGGAGTGTATATGGTGTAGTGGAGTGTATGGAGTGTAAGTGGAGTGTATATGGAGTGTATGTGGAGTGTAAGTGGAGTGTATATGGAGTGTATATGGAGTGTATGTGGAGTGTATGTGGAGTGTATATGGAGTGTAAGTGGAGTGTAAGTGGAGTGTATGTGGAGTGTATATGGAGTGTATGTGGAGTGTATGTGGAGTGTATATGGAGTGTAAGTGGAGTGTATATGGAGTGTATATGGAGTGTATGTGGAGTGTAAGTGGAGTGTATATGGAGTGTATATGGAGTGTATGTGGAGTGTATATGGAGTGTATATGGAGTGTAAGTGGAGTGTATATGGAGTGTAAGTGGAGTGTATGTGGAGTGTAAGTGGAGTGTATATGGAGTGTATGTGGAGTGTATATGGAGTGTATGTGGAGTGTATATGGAGTGTATATGGAGTGTATATGGAGTGTAAGTGGAGTGTATGTGGAGTGTAAGTGGAGTGTATATGGAGTGTATATGGAGTGTAAGTGGAGTGTAAGTGGAGTGTAAGTGGAGTGTATGTGGAGTGTATGTGGAGTGTATATGGAGTGTAATGTGGAGTGTATATGGAGTGTATATGGAGTGTATCTGGAGTGTAAGTGGAGTGTATATGGAGTGTAAGTGGAGTGTATATGGAGTGTATGTGGAGTGTATATGGAGTGTAAGTGGAGTGTATATGGAGTGTATATGGAGTGTATGTGGAGTGTATATGGAGTGTATGTGGAGTGTATATGGAGTGTATATGGAGTGTAAGTGGAGTGTATGTGGAGTGTAAGTGGAGTGTATATGGAGTGTATATGGAGTGTATATGGAGTGTAAGTGGAGTGTATATGGAGTGTATATGGAGTGTAAGTGGAGTGTATATGGAGTGTATGTGGAGTGTATATGGAGTGTATGTGGAGTGTATGTGGAGTGTAAGTGGAGTGTATATGGAGTGTATATGGAGTGTATGTGGAGTGTATATGGAGTGTAAGTGGAGTGTAAGTGGAGTGTATATGGAGTGTATGTGGAGTGTATATGGAGTGTATATGGAGTGTATATGGAGTGTAAGTGGAGTGTATATGGAGTGTATATGGAGTGTAAGTGGAGTGTATATGGAGTGTATATGGAGTGTATGTGGAGTGTATATGGAGTGTATGTGGAGTGTATATGGAGTGTATGTGGAGTGTATATGGAGTGTATATGGAGTGTAAGTGGAGTGTATATGGAGTGTATATGGAGTGTAAGTGGAGTGTATATGGAGTGTATATGGAGTGTATGTGGAGTGTATATGGAGTGTATGTGGAGTGTATATGGAGTGTATGTGGAGTGTATGTGGAGTGTATGTGGAGTGTAAGTGGAGTGTATATGGAGTGTATGTGGAGTGTATATGGAGTGTATGTGGAGTGTATATGGAGTGTATGTGGAGTGTATGTGGAGTGTATATGGAGTGTATGTGGAGTGTATGTGGAGTGTATATGGAGTGTATGTGGAGTGTAAGTGGAGTGTATGTGGAGTGTATGTGGAGTGTATATGGAGTGTATGTGGAGTGTATGTGGAGTGTATATGGAGTGTATGTGGAGTGTATATGGAGTGTATATGGAGTGTATGTGGAGTGTATATGGAGTGTATGTGGAGTGTAAGTGGAGTGTATATGGAGTGTATATGGAGTGTAAGTGGAGTGTATATGGAGTGTAAGTGGAGTGTATGTGGAGTGTAAGTGGAGTGTATATGGAGTGTATGTGGAGTGTATATGGAGTGTATGTGGAGTGTATGTGGAGTGTAAGTGGAGTGTATATGGAGTGTATGTGGAGTGTATGTGGAGTGTATGTGGAGCGCTGGGGCCCCCACACGGTGCCTCTCCGGGTGTGTGGTTTGAGTGCAGCGAGAGCCTGGGGCCTGGAGGTGGGGGACGGGGCTCTCGGTGCTGAGTGGGGATTGGCTCCTCAGGCCTGCCTGTCCCCGGCTGGGCCGGTTGATGAATATTTCTGGGTGGTTCCGTGTCTGGAGCGTTTGTTTATGCTCATTCGGAAGTTAGACCTTGACTGAGACACTGTGAGCTCCCTCACTCCCTCTGGAGACCCTCCCCCCCCACCGACTCTCCCGGCCCCTCAGCTCCCCTCCCCCCGAGGGGGGTGGTGACACGTCCCTCCCTCCCCACCATGGCCCGGCTGAGTATGCCTTCCATCAGCTCGGCTCTGGAGAGAGCTGCCAGTCTTGGAAACAGCAGGAAAACCAGGAAGATCAAAGCTGCAAGCAGGGCCCTGCTCTACACGTAGGTGAAAGGTGGGGGGGGGGGTGTGGGGAGACGGTGGGGGTGGGGAGATGGTGGGGGTGGGGGGGGGTGGTGCGGGTGTCAGGTTGTCAGGCTGTGATCTGTCAGCGATTGTGGAATGCCTAGTGATTACTGCCTGTCATGGGGGAGGGGCGGGGGAAGGAGTGGGAAAGGCTGGGATAGATAGAGAGAGAGAGAGGGAGAGGGATAGTGGGAGAGCAAGAGAGAAACAGACAGATAGAGAGAGAGAGAGAGAGAGGGATAGTGGGAGAGCAAGAGAGAAACAGACAGATAGAGAGAGAGAGAGAGAGAGAGGGATAGTGGGAGAGCAAGAGAGAAACAGACAGATAGAGAGAGAGAGAGAGAGAGGGATAGTGGGAGAGCAAGAGAGAAACAGACAGATAGAGAGAGAGAGAGAGAGAGGGATAGTGGGAGAGCAAGAGAGAAACAGACAGATAGAGAGAGAGAGAGAGAGAGAGAGGGATAGTGGGAGAGCAAGAGAGAAACAGACAGATAGAGAGAGAGAGAGAGAGAGGGATAGTGGGAGAGCAAGAGAGAAACAGACAGATAGAGAGAGAGAGAGAGAGAGGGATAGTGAGAGAGCAAGAGAGAAACAGACAGATAGAGAGAGAGAGAGAGAGGGATAGTGAGAGAGCAAGAGAGAAACAGACAGATAGAGAGAGAGAGAGAGAGAGGGATAGTGGGAGAGCAAGAGAGAAACAGACAGATAGAGAGAGAGAGAGAGAGAGAGGGATAGTGGGAGAGCAAGAGAGAAACAGACAGATAGAGAGAGAGAGAGAGGGATAGTGGGAGAGCAAGAGAGAAACAGACAGATAGAGAGAGAGAGAGAGAGGGATAGTGGGAGAGCAAGAGAGAAACAGACAGATAGAGAGAGAGAGAGAGAGAGGGATAGTGAGAGAGCAAGAGAGAAACAGACAGATAGAGAGAGAGAGAGAGAGAGGGATAGTGAGAGAGCAAGAGAGAAACAGACAGATAGAGAGAGAGAGAGAGAGGGATAGTGGGAGAGCAAGAGAGAAACAGACAGATAGAGAGAGAGAGAGAGAGAGGGATAGTGGGAGAGCAAGAGAGAAACAGACAGATAGAGAGAGAGAGAGAGAGAGGGATAGTGGGAGAGCAAGAGAGAAACAGACAGATAGAGAGAGAGAGAGAGAGAGGGATAGTGGGAGAGCAAGAGAGAAACAGACAGATAGAGAGAGAGAGAGAGAGAGGGATAGTGGGAGAGCAAGAGAGAAACAGACAGAGAGAGAGAGAGAGAGGGATAGTGGGAGAGCAAGAGAGAAACAGACAGATAGAGAGAGAGAGAGAGAGGGATAGTGAGAGAGCAAGAGAGAAACAGACAGATAGAGAGAGAGAGAGAGAGAGGGATAGTGAGAGAGCAAGAGAGAAACAGACAGATAGAGAGAGAGAGAGAGAGAGGGATAGTGGGAGAGCAAGAGAGAAACAGACAGATAGAGAGAGAGAGAGAGAGAGGGATAGTGGGAGAGCAAGAGAGAAACAGACAGATAGAGAGAGAGAGAGAGAGAGGGATAGTGGGAGAGCAAGAGAGAAACAGACAGATAGAGAGAGAGAGAGAGAGAGGGATAGTGGGAGAGCAAGAGAGAAACAGACAGATAGAGAGAGAGAGAGAGAGAGGGATAGTGGGAGAGCAAGAGAGAAACAGACAGATAGAGAGAGAGAGAGAGAGAGGGATAGTGGAGAGCAAGAGAGAAACAGACAGATAGAGAGAGAGAGAGAGAGAGGGATAGTGGGAGAGCAAGAGAGAAACAGACAGATAGAGAGAGAGAGAGAGAGGGATAGTGGGAGAGCAAGAGAGAAACAGACAGATAGAGAGAGAGAGAGAGAGAGGGATAGTGGGAGAGCAAGAGAGAAACAGACAGATAGAGAGAGAGAGAGAGAGAGGGATAGTGAGAGAGCAAGAGAGAAACAGACAGATAGAGAGAGAGAGAGAGAGAGGGATAGTGGGAGAGCAAGAGAGAAACAGACAGAGAGAGAGAGAGAGAGAGAGAGGGATAGTGAGAGAGCAAGAGAGAAACAGACAGATAGAGAGAGAGAGAGAGAGAGGGATAGTGGAGAGAGCAAGAGAGAAACAGACAGATAGAGAGAGAGAGAGAGAGAGGGATAGTGGGAGAGCAAGAGAGAAACAGACAGATAGAGAGAGAGAGAGAGAGAGGGATAGTGGGAGAGCAAGAGAGAAACAGACAGATAGAGAGAGAGAGAGAGAGAGGGATAGTGGGAGAGCAAGAGAGAAACAGACAGATAGAGAGAGAGAGAGAGAGAGAGGGATAGTGGGAGAGCAAGAGAGAAACAGACAGATAGAGAGAGAGAGAGAGAGAGGGATAGTGGGAGAGCAAGAGAGAAACAGACAGATAGAGAGAGAGAGAGAGAGAGAGGGATTGTGAGAGAGCAAGAGAGAAACAGACAGATAGAGAGAGAGAGAGAGAGAGGGATAGTGAGTGAGCAAGAGAGAAACAGACAGATAGAGAGAGAGAGAGAGAGGGATAGTGGGAGAGCAAGAGAGAAACAGACAGATAGAGAGAGAGAGAGAGGGATAGTGAGAGAGCAAGAGAGAAACAGACAGATAGAGAGAGAGAGAGAGAGAGGGATAGTGGGAGAGCAAGAGAGAAACAGACAGAGAGAGAGAGAGAGAGAGAGAGAGGGATAGTGGGAGAGCAAGAGAGAAACAGACAGAGAGAGAGAGAGAGAGAGGGATAGTGGGAGAGCAAGAGAGAAACAGACAGATAGAGAGAGAGAGAGAGAGAGAGGGATAGTGGGAGAGCAAGAGAGAAACAGACAGATAGAGAGAGAGAGAGAGAGAGAGGGATAGTGGGAGAGCAAGAGAGAAACAGACAGATAGAGAGAGAGAGAGAGAGAGGGATAGTGAGAGAGCAAGAGAGAAACAGACAGATAGAGAGAGAGAGAGAGAGAGGGAGAGTGGAGAGAGCAAGAGAGAAACAGACAGATAGAGAGAGAGAGAGAGAGAGGGATAGTGGGAGAGCAAGAGAGAAACAGACAGATAGAGAGAGAGAGAGAGAGAGGGATAGTGGGAGAGCAAGAGAGAAACAGACAGACAGATAGAGAGAGAGAGAGAGAGAGGGATAGTGGGAGAGCAAGAGAGAAACAGACAGATAGAGAGAGAGAGAGAGAGAGAGGGATAGTGGGAGAGCAAGAGAGAAACAGACAGATAGAGAGAGAGAGAGAGAGGGATAGTGGGAGAGCAAGAGAGAAACAGACAGATAGAGAGAGAGAGAGAGAGAGGGATAGTGGGAGAGCAAGAGAGAAACAGACAGATAGAGAGAGAGAGAGAGAGAGAGGGATAGTGGGAGAGCAAGAGAGAAACAGACAGAGAGAGAGAGAGAGAGAGGGATAGTGGAGAGCAAGAGAGAAACAGACAGATAGAGAGAGAGAGAGAGAGGGAGAGGGATAGTGAGAGAGCAAGAGAGAAACAGACAGATAGAGAGAGAGAGAGGGATAGTGAGAGAGCAAGAGAGAAACAGACAGATAGAGAGAGAGAGAGAGAGAGAGGGATAGTGAGAGAGCAAGAGAGAAACAGACAGATAGAGAGAGAGAGAGAGAGGGATAGTGAGAGAGCAAGAGAGAAACAGACAGATAGAGAGAGAGAGAGAGAGAGAGAGGGATAGTGGGAGAGCAAGAGAGAAACAGACAGATAGAGAGAGAGAGAGAGAGGGATAGTGGGAGAGCAAGAGAGAAACAGACAGATAGAGAGAGAGAGAGAGAGAGGGATAGTGGGAGAGCAAGAGAGAAACAGACAGATAGAGAGAGAGAGAGAGAGAGGGAGAGTGGGAGAGCTAGAGAAAACAGACAGAGAGAGAGAGAGAGAGGGATAGTGGGAGAGCAAGAGAGAAACAGACAGATAGAGAGAGAGAGAGAGAGAGGGATAGTGGGAGAGCAAGAGAGAAACAGACAGATAGAGAGAGAGAGAGAGAGAGGGATAGTGGGAGAGCAAGAGAGAAACAGACAGATAGAGAGAGAGAGAGGGATAGTGGGAGAGCAAGAGAGAAACAGACAGATAGAGAGAGAGAGAGAGAGAGGGATAGTGGGAGAGCAAGAGAGAAACAGACAGATAGAGAGAGAGAGAGAGAGAGAGAGGGATAGTGGGAGAGCAAGAGAGAAACAGACAGATAGAGAGAGAGAGAGAGAGAGGGATAGTGAGAGAGCAAGAGAGAAACAGACATAGAGAGAGAGAGAGAGAGAGGGATAGTGGGAGAGCAAGAGAGAAACAGACAGATAGAGAGAGAGAGAGAGAGAGAGGGATAGTGGGAGAGCAAGAGAGAAACAGACAGATTGAGAGAGAGAGAGGGATAGTGAGAGAGCAAGAGAGAAACAGACAGATAGAGAGAGAGAGAGGGATAGTGAGAGAGCAAGAGAGAAACAGACAGATAGAGAGAGAGAGAGAGAGAGGGATACTGGGAGAGCAAGAGAGAAACAGACAGATAGAGAGAGAGGGATAGTGAGAGAGCAAGAGAGAAACAGACAGATAGAGAGAGAGAGAGAGAGAGAGAGAGAGGGATAGTGGGAGAGCAAGAGAGAAACACAGATAGAGAGAGAGAGAGAGGGATAGTGAGAGAGCAAGAGAGAAACAGACAGATAGAGAGAGAGAGAGAGAGGGATAGTGGGAGAGCAAGAGAGAAACAGACAGATAGAGAAAGAGAGAGAGAGGGGAGATAGGGATAGAGGGAGAGCGAGAGAGAAACAGACAGAGAGAGAGAGAGATATAGGGGGAGAGCAAGAGAGAAACAGACAGATAGAGAGAGAGAGGGGAGAGAGGGATAGAGGGAGAGCGAGAGAGAAACAGACAGAGAGAGAGAGGTATAGTGGGAGAGCCAGAGAGAAACACAGAGAGAGAGAGAGTTAGAGGGTGAGCGAGAGAGAAACAGACAGATAGAGAGAGAGAGAGAGAGAGAGAGGGATAGTGGGAGAGCAAGAGAGAAACAGACAGATAGAGAGAGAGAGAGAGAGAGGGATAGTGGGAGAGCAAGAGAGAAACAGACAGATAGAGAGAGAGAGAGAGAGAGGGTTAGTGGGAGAGCAAGAGAGAAACAGACAGATAGAGAAAGAGAGAGAGGGGGAGAGAGGGATAGAGGGAGAGCGAGAGAGAAACAGACAGAGAGAGAGAGATATAGGGGGAGAGCAAGAGAGAAACAGACAGATAGAGAGAGAGAGGGGAGAGAGGGATAGAAGGAGAGCGAGAGAGAAACAGACAGAGAGAGAGAGGTATAGTGGGAGAGCCAGAGAGAAACAGAGAGAGAGAGAGAGAGTTAGAGGGTGAGCGAGAGAGAAACAGACAGATAAGGAGAAAGAGAAAAGGATAGAGTGAGAGGGACAGGGGCAGAGCGAGAGAGAAACAGACAGAGAGGGAGAGGGATAGAGGGACAGCGAGAGAGAAAATCAGATAGAGAGAGTGCGATAGAGGGAGAGCAAGAGAGAAACAGACAGAGAGAGAGGGACAGAGGGAGAGCGAGAGAGAAACAGAGAGAGAGAGAGAGAAAGAGATAGAAAGAGAGAAGATTAGAGGGAGAGCGAGAAAGAAACACAGATAGAGAAAGAGATAGAGGGAGAGCAAGAGAGAAAAGGAGAGAGAGGGATAGAGTGAGAGAGAAACAGACAGAGAGGGAGAGAAAAGGATAGAGAGAGAGGGGGATAGAGGGAGAGCAAGAGAGAAACAGACAGAGAGAGAGAGGGATAGAGGGAGAGCGAGAGAGAAACAGACAGAGAGAGGGAGATAGAGGGAGAGTGAGGGAGAAACAGACAGAGAGAGAGAGAGGGAGACAGAGAAGAGGTATAATAATGGAGAGCAAGACACAGGGAGAGACAGAAAGACATTGTGAGCGATAGAGTGCGAGAGAGATAGAGATGGATGAGGAGAGTGGCAGAGAGACAGAGACAAAGACATGGAGAGAGCAAGAAGTTCAGAAAGGTGGAAGTTGAGAGAGGTACTGAGAGAGAGAGAGACAGAAAGAGAGAGACAGACAGAGAGAGATAAGGAGAATGACAGAGAGAGACAGAAACAAAGACAGAGAGAGAGAGGAGAGAGACAGAGGTACATAGAGAAGTGACGGAGAGAGAGACAGAGGGAGAAAGACAGACAAAGAGAGGGAGAGAGATGGTGAGAGATTGAGGGGAGAGGGACAGAAGAGAGAGGGAGATGGAGGGATGAGAGATAGAGAGAGAGATAGACGGTAGAGGGAGAGATTGAGAGAGAAAGAGATGGTGAGAGAGAGTACAATGCAGAAGGAAAACACCAAGAAACAGAGAGAGAGAGAGAGACAGAGAGACAGAGAGAGGGAGTGTGGGAGACACAGAGTGAGAAAGAGGAAGTTATGACGAACTGTGTCTGGAGAACTGGCCTGAACTGGAGTATTGTGTCCAGTTCTGGGTGCCAGACTTTAGGGAGGATTTGAAAGTTTCAGAGAGAGAGAGTGGAAAAGATTGATGAGAATGGATGAGGGGACTTCACTTCCGTGGTTAGAGTGGAGAAGTTGGGACTGTTCTCTTGTAGAAGAGAAGGTCAAGAGGAGATTTGATGGAGGGTGTTCAAAATCACGAGGGGGGTCTGGGACACAGTGGACAGAGGGAGAAACTGTTCCCATTGGCGGGAGGATCGAGAACCAGAGGGACGAGGATTTAAGGCGATCGGTAAAAGAAACGAGGGAGACGCGAGGAGAAACATTTTCACACAGCGAGTGGTTAGGATCTGGAACGCGCTGCCTGAGAGTGTTGGGGGGGAGGGGAGGAGGCAGGGTCAATCGAGGCTTTCCAAAGGGGGGAATTGGCTAAACACATGAAAGGTAAACAGTTGAGGGCTACAGGGGGAGGGAGTGTGGGATAGTTCTTTAGAATGAGCAGCAGGTGTTTGATGAACAGAATGGCTTCCTTTGGGCCTTATGTTATTCTGCGAGCTCCCAGTCCAGCAACCCCTCCCTATCTCTGTAACCTCCTCCACCCCCTACAACCCTCCCTATCTCTGTAACCTCCTCCACCCCCTACAACCCTCCCTATCTCTGTAACCTCCTCCACCCCCTACAACCCTCCCTATCTCTGTAACCTCCTCCACCCCCTACAACCCTCCCTATCTCTGTAACCTCCTCCACGCCCTACAACCATCCCTATCTCTGTAACCTCCTCCACGCCCTACACCCCTCCCTATCTCTGTAACCTCCTCCACCCCCTACAACCCTCCCTATCTCTGTAATCTCCTCCAGCCCCTACAACCATCCCTATCTCTGTAACCTCCTCCACGCCCTACACCCCTCCCTATCTCTGTCACCTCCTCCACCCCCTACAACCATCCCTATCTCTGTAACCTCCTCCACGCCCTACACCCATCCCTATCTCTGTAACCTCCTCCACCCCCTACACCCCTCCCTATCTCTGTAACCTCCTCCACGCCCTACACCCCTCCCTATCTCTGTAACCTCCTCCACGCCCTACAACCCTCCCTATCTCTGTAACCTCCTCCACGCCCTACAACCATCCCTATCTCTGTAACCTCCTCCACGCCCTACACCCCTCCCTATCTCTGTAACCTCCTCCACCCCCTACAACCATCCCTATCTCTGTAACCTCCTCCAGCCCCTACAACCATCCCTATCACTGTAACCTCCTCCACCTCCTACAACCATCCCTATCTCTGTAACCTCCTCCACGCCCTACAACCATCCCTATCTCTGTAACCTCCTCCACGCCCTACAACCATCCCTATCTCTGTAACCTCCTCCATGCCCTACACCCCTCCCTATCTCAGTAACCTCCTCCACCCCCCTGCAACCATCCCTATCTCTGTAACCTCCTCCACGCCCTACACCCCTCCCTATCTCAGTAACCTCCTCCACGCCCTACACCCCTTCCCTATCTCTGTAACCTCCTCCAGCCCCTACAACCCCTCCCTATCTCTGTAACCTCCTCCAGCCCCTACACCCCTCCCTATCTCTGTAACCTCCTCCAGCCCCGACAACCCTCCCTATCTCTGTAACCTCCTACAACCCTCCGAGATCTCATCACTCCTCCAATTCCGGCCTCTCGAGCGTCCCCCCCCCCGATTCCCATCGCTCCACCATTGGCGGCCGGGCCTTCAGTTGCCTGGGGGGGGTTGGGGGGTGGGGGGGTGGGGGGGAGAACGTGAGCTCTGGAATTCCCTCCCTCAACCTCTCCACCCTCTCTCTCTCTCTGTCTCTGTCTCTCTCTCTCTCTCTCTCTCTCTCCTCCTCTAAGACACTCCTTCAAGGCTGACCTCTCTGACCAAGTCTTTTGTACACCTGCCTCTCATATCTCCTGACGTGCCTTGAATTCCTACTGTGTCTTTGGCCTGCCCTCTGTGAGGTGCCTGGTTGTGGGGTGGGGGTGGGGGTGGGGGGGGGTGTTCTGTCACATGAAGCGTGCCTGTGTAAATACGAAGCCAGAAACGCTGTTGCTCTTAAACCCTGCCAATCTTCAATATCTGCTCGCTTGGGCAAGGCGACCAGGCGGTGTTGACATTGTGATGTGTGTACCTCCGACATTTCCCAGGCAAAGCTTTCATCATGCCTCGCAGAAGCTGTTTCCCAACACTTGTGGTCTCGGGCTGATCAAAGCGTCGCCGGGTATGGAGCAGAGAGGCTCAGTGGTAAACAAAGGCCTGGTTAGGCCCCAGTGGATGGTGGTGGTGGTGTTGAGGAGGGTTTGTTGGGGTGGGTGGGTGGGTGGGTGGGGTGGGGGGGTGGGGGGCGGTGGTGGTTGGAGTGCAGCGAGGCACTGACAGGAAAAAGCACCCTCCCCTCCCTCCACCACCCCCCCCCCCCAACTCCCCCCCTCCTCCTCTCCCCCTACCCCCCTCCTCCACACCCCCAACCCCGCCCTCGTCGGCCGTCGACAGAGGGGTTGCGTGGGATGAGGCTGGGCGGGGAGAGAGAGAGAGAGATAGAGAGAGAGAGACTCAAGGCCCGTCGCCGCGGACGATGCCACGGGCAAAAATGGCCGACCGCAACGCCCCCCCCCCCCACCCCCCTCCATAGCGCTGGTGTTTCCCTCCATTCCCCCACCCCACCTCTCCCACCTTCCAGGGTATCCTGGGGGGGTGGGGGGATCTCGAGCGACTGAGGGTTGACCTGCCGACGGCAAAGGGCTTGTGTCTTAGCCAGGCCCGGTTGGGCGGGTGACAGGAGGGGCCAAGGAGTAGGCCCCGGAGCCTGCCTCCCACTCAATACCGCCAAGGCCGATCTCCTACCACTTTCCCCTCCCCCTCGACTCCCACCCCCACCCCCTCACGTGCTCCAGACTCTCCGGGGATTGGGCCGGGGTGGGGGAGGGTTGGTGAGGGGGGGTGGTGGTGGTGGAAGCGAGGCTTCCCCCATCCCGATATCCCGATCCCCTTTCGCGACTGGAAACAGGAAGGCGTTGGGTTGGGGGGGTGGTGGGGGGTGGTGGGGAACAGTCTGGCCTGGGGCCCTGTCGGCGGCCATGGAGGGAGGAGCGGGTTGACCCTGCTTCTCTGCTTCTTCTGTCTCCCTGCGGTGCCCCTGACCAGCCCTTCCGGCGCTTTCCGCCCGCAGCTCGGGGTCCCCAGGGGTTAGGCCCCTGCGTCACGAGGGAGGCGGAGGTGGGGGGGGTGGGGGTGGGGGCAAGAGTAGGGAAGCCTTGCTCCAAAACCGCGCAGGGTCTTGGTGGGGCCTCCTCTGGGATAACCGTGCGCAGTTTTGGTCTCCGCGTCGGAGGAAGGATATTCTGGCGTGGGAGGCGGCGCGGGGAAGGTTCGCTCGACTGGTCCCTGGGATGAGGGGGGTGGGGGGGTTGTCCGACAACGAGGGGCTGAGTGAATTGGGCCGATGTTCTCTGGAGTTTAGCGGAAAGAGAGGCGATCGCGTTGAGACGGACGAGATTCTGAAGGGGTTTGACAGGGTGGGCGCGGAGAGATCGTTTCCCCTGCTCGAGGGGGGTGGGGGGGGGGATCTAAAACACGTTGGGGATGGGGGGACAGTCTCTGGATAAAGGGCCGATCCTTTGGGACTGAGATGAGAAGCAATTTCTTCACTCGAAGGGTTGGGAATCTTTGGGATTCTCTCCCCCACCAGAGGGTTGTGGATGCTCCGTGGTTGAAGAGGTTGGAGGCCGGGATGGACGGGGAGTCGAGGAGATAGGGGGAGTGGGTGGGGAAAGGGGGAGTTGGAGCCCAAGGTCGGCCGTGATGGGACGGAATGGGAGGCTTGATGGGCCGAGTGGTCCCTCCTCCCATCCTGTTTTTCTCAGGCCCCCCCATCGGGGCGTTGGGTTTTCCCATGAAGGTTGGTCACTCCAGGGAATTTTGTAGACCCGCGCCCCCCCCCACCCCCCTCAACCGAGGGTGAGGGGAGTGACGGGGGTGGTTCTGGTGAGGAGGGGAGTGATGGGGAGTGAGGAGGGGAGTGATGGAGGGGGTGAGGAGGGGAGTGATGGGGGTAGTGAGGAGGGGAGTGACGGGGGAGTGAGGAGGGGAGTGACGGGGGGAGTGAGGAGGGGAGTGACGGGGGGAGTGACGGGGGGAGTGAGGAGGGGAGTGAGGAGGGGAGTAATGGGGGGTGAGGAGGGGAGTGAGGGGGAGTGACGAGGGGAGTGAGGGGGAGTGACGGGGGGAGTAACGGGAGAGTGAGGAGGGGAGTGAGGGGGGTGAGGAGGGGAGTGAGGGGGGTGAGGAGGGGAGTGAGGGGGGTGAGGAGGGGAGTGAGGGGGAGTGAGGAGGGGAGTGAGGAGGGGAGTGAGGAGAGGAGTGAGGAGGGGAGTGAGGAGGGGAGTAATGGGGGTGAGGAGGGGAGTGAGGGGGAGTGAGGGGGAGTGACGGGGGAGTGACGGGGGAGTGAGGAGGGGAGTGACGGGGGGAGTGAGGAGGGGAGTGAGGAGGGGAGTGATGAGGGTGAGGAGGGGAGTGACGGGTTGTGAGGAGGGGAGTGACGAGGGGAGTGACGGGGGGAGTGAGGAGGGGAGTGACGGGGAGTGAGGAGGGGAGTGACGGGGAGTGAGGAGGGGAGTGACGGGGAGTGAGGAGGGGAGTGAGGAGGGGAGTGAGGGGGGAGTGAGGAGGGGAGTGACAGGGAGTGAGGTGGGGAGTGAGGAGGGGAGTGAGGAGGGGAGTGATCGAGGGAGTGAGGAGGGGAGTGACAGGGGTGAGGAGGGGAGTGATGGGGAGTGAGGAGGGGAGTGACCGAGGGAGTGAGGAGGGGAGTGACGGGGGTGAGGAGGGGAGTGACCGAGGGAGTGAGGAGGGGAGTGACGGGGGTGAGGAGGGGAGTGACCGAGGGAGTGAGGAGGGGAGTGACAGGGGGGTGAGGAGGGGAGTGACAGGGGGGTGAGGAGGGGAGTGACGGAGTGAGGAGGGGAGTGACGGATGGAGTGAGGAGGGGAGAGACCGGTGGTGAGGAGGGGAGTGACGATGGAGTGAGGAGGGTAGTGAGGAGGGGAGTGATCGAGGGAGTGAGGAGGGGAGTGACGGGGTGAGGAGGTGAATGACAGGGGGAGTGAGGAGGGGAGTGACGGGAATGAGGAGGGGAGTGACGGGGGAGTGAGGAGGGGAGTGAGGAGGGGAGTGATGGGGGAGTGAGGAGGGGAGTGATCGAGGGAGTGAGGAGGGGAGTGACGGGGGTGAGGAGGGGAGTGATGGGCGAGTGAGGAGGGGAGTGAGGAGGGGAGTGACGGGGGTGAGGAGGGGAGTGACGGGCGAGTGAGGAGGGGAGTGAGGAGGGTAGTGAGGAGGGGAGTGAGGAGGGGAGTGACGGGATGAGGAGGGGAGTGACGGGAGAGTGAGGAGGGGAGTGAGGAGGGGAGTGAGGAGGGGAGTGATCGAGGGAGTGAGGAGGGGACTGACGGGGTGAGGAGGTGAATGACAGGGGGAGTGAGGAGGGGAGTGACGGGAATGAGGAGGGGAGTGACGGGGGAGTGAGGAGGGGAGTGATCGAGGGAGTGAGGAGGGGAGTGACGGGAATGAGGAGGGGAGTGACGGGGGAGTGAGGAGGGGAGTGATCGAGGGAGTGAGGAGGGGAGTGACGGGGTGAGGAGGTGAATGACAGGGGGAGTGAGGAGGGGAGTGACGGGCGAGTGAGGAGGGGAGTGAGGAGGGGAGTGAGGAGGGGAGTGACAGGGGAGTGAGGACGGGAGTGAGGAGGGGAGTGAGGAGGGGAGTGACGGGGTGAGGAGGGGAGTGACGGGGAGTCACGGGGTGAGGAGGGGAGTGACCGGTGGTGAGGAGGGGAGTGAGGAGGGGAGTCACGGGGGGGTCCGGTGAGGAGGGGAGTGAGGAGGGGAGTGACCGGTGGTGAGGAGGGGAGTGATGAGGAAAGTGAGGAGGGGGGTGAGGAGGGGAGTGATGAGGGGAGTGAGGAGGGGGGTGAGGAGGGGAGTGACTGGTGGTGAGGAGGGGAGTGAGGAGGGGAGTGACGGGGTGAGGAGGGGAGTGACGGGGGAGTGAGGAGGGGAGTGACCGGTGGTGAGGAGGGGAGTGATGAGGGGAGTGGAGGGGGGTGAGGAGGGGAGTGACTGGTGGTGAGGAGGGGATTGACGAGGGCTGCGGTGAGGAGGGGGGTGACGGGAGAGTGAGGAGGGGAGTGACAGGGGGTCCGGTGAGGAGGTGAGTGACGAGGGAGAGAGGAGGTGAGGGATGAGGGGTCCGGGTGAGGGCTCAGTGACAGCTGTTGGGTTGGGCACCTGAGGTGGGGAGTGAGGGGTTGGGGGTTGCGGGGGGAGGTGGTGTCCTCTGCCCGCCGCTAGCTCCCCTCGGAGAGGGTAGTAACCGCCTGTCGTCCCTCTCGCCTTTGCCCAGCCTGGAAGCCGAGACCCAGAGCAGCGAGGCCGGGACAACAGTGGACAGTCCGTGTGGACCAGCCCCCTACAGGTGCAGCGCCGAACTCAAGCAGGACTCCTTCGAGCACCCAGCCAGCCGGGCGCACTGCGCCGAGCTCCAGTGGGCGCAACGGGCGCGCCACCAGCCCGCTAGCTTGGCCCTCCGCAAGCAGGAAGAGGAAGATGCCAGCAAGAGGCCCAAGTCACTCTCGGAGAGCTATGAGCTGTCCACAGATCTGCAGGACAAGAAGGTAAGGGGAATGGGGAACTTGGGGAACATAGTGTTCCACGTCGGCGTTTCTGTGCCCCCCCTCCCCACTTCATCTCCCCGCCTCCCCCTCCCCACCCCATCCCTCCGTTTCTCTCTCCCCATGCGCGTTGATCCAGCCTCCCCCCCCATCCCCACAATCCCTGGAGGAAGGAGTTACCCCCCATCCCCCACCCTACCCCCCCGAGCCCCTCCGACCCCCTATACCCTTTCCCACCACTGTCCTGATGGCCCCTTGCGGCGAACCTGGTAACGGGCGGGGGAGGGTCACCCGGGGGAGGGGCCTGAAGCCGAGCACAGCAAGATCCCAAGAGCAGGAGTGAGGGGAGAAGGCCACGAGGGGACGGACTTTCCCCCCACCGCATCCCCCAACTCCCCTCCCCAGGGTCTTCGACACTCACCATAGACGGCAGACGGGACACTCAGCTTCAATGTTTCACCTGGAAATTCGGCGCCTCCGACAGTGCGGCACTCCCTCAGCACTGACCCTCCGACAGAGCGGCACTCCCTCAGTACCTACCCTCCAACAGTGCGGCGCTCCCTCAGCACTGACCCTCCAACAGTGCGGCGCTCCCTCAGCACTGACCCTCCGACAGTGCGGCGATCCCTCAGTACCTACCCTCCAACAGTGCAGCACTCCCTCAGCACTGACCCTCCGACACTGCGGCACTTGCTCAGCACTGACCCTCCGACAGTGCGGCGAACCCTCAGCACTGACCCTCCGACAGTGCGGCACTCCCTCAGCACTGACCCTCCGACAGAGCGGCACTCCCTCAGCACTGACCCTCCGACAGTGCGGCGCTCCCTCAGCGCTGACCCTCCCACAGTGCGGCACTCCCTCAGCACTGACCCTCCGACAGTGCGGCGCTCCCTCAGCGCTGACCCTCCCACAGTGCGGCGTTCCCTCAGCACTGACCCTCCGACAGTGCGGCTCTCCCTCGGCACTGACTCCGGGGGAGAGGGTGGGGCTCCTCTGAGGTCAGTGAAACTTGTCCAGCCTCTGCCCTGAGCGAGGGCACCAAACCTGAACGTGTTGCCCATAGCAACGGACTTCACACATGTTGGCAAAGACTCCATGGCGTCACCCCTCACGCCCCCATGTCCTGTAAGCCCCTCGAGCCTGTAACACAGGAACAGGAGGAGGCCATTCAGCCCCTTTCCAGCCTGTTAAACAGGAACTGGAGGAGGCCATTCAGCCCCTCGAGCCTGTTACACAGGAACAGGAGGAGGCCATTCAGCCCCTCTCCAGCCTGTTACACAGGGACAGGAGGAGGCCATTCAGCCCCTCTCGAGCCTGTTACACAGGAACAGGAGGAGGCCATTCAGCCCTTCCAACCTGTTCCATAATTCAATCCGATGATGGCCGCTCGCTATCTTCCTCCCATCTACCAACTTCGATTCCGTAACCTTTAACACCCCCCCAACCTTACCCAACAAAAACCTATCAACCTTGGGTTGGAAATTTCCAATTGAACCCCCCTCAACCTGGACAGCTTTTTGGGTGGTGGGGTGGGAGGGGGGGGGCGGGGGGGTTGGGTAGAGAGTTCCAGATTCCCGCTCCCCTGTGTGTGAGGAAGCGCTTTGTGACATCCCTCCCTGAACCTCCCCGTTCTCAGTATCAGCTCCTGCCCCCTCCTTCCGGACTCGTCCCCCCCCAACCCCCCCACCACCCCCACCCTCCACCGCCCTCACCCCCCCACCACCCGAGGAAGCAGCTTCCCTCCATCGACCCTGCCGAATCCTCCAACCGCCCCAAACAGCCTCGACCGGATCCCCCCCCACCACCACCCCCCCCCCCCCACCGACTTAACACCCGCCCGATTCTCGAGGGGACACAAGCAAGGGGGGGGGGAGGCGGGGGAGGGCAACTCGAGGGGTATTTCCGGCTCGGCAGAGCAGATTCCCGGAAGGGCAGGGATTGCCGCACGAGGAGGAGAGATCGGGGCCGACTAGGCCCGGTTCACTGGAGTTGAGGAGAAGGAAGCGGTGCTGCGGGGGGGGGAGGGTGGGGGGGTGGGAGTCTCACCGCAAGGTATAAAATCCAGGCCGGGGGTGGATGGATGGACCCGTTGCGGGGGTGATGTTACCTCCGTGCTGGGTTGGCAGCGCGGATGGTGGTGGTGGGTGGGGGGGGTTGGTGGAGGAGGGGTTGCGTCTGGAACGAGGGGGGGGTCTCGGTCTCAGGATAGGGGGTAGGCCGCTTTAGAGCTGAGACGAGGAGAAACCTCTTCGCTCGGGGGTGATGGGGGGTGGGGAGGTGAACCTGTGGGGATCCTCTACCGCTAGAGGAAGGGCGGGCGGGGGGGGGGGGGCGGGAGCGAGTCGCCGACTACATTTAAGAAGGAAATGGATAGATTCCCGGGCACCAAAGGCGTCGAGGGGTACGGGGAGAGAGAGAGAGAGAGAGAGAGAGAGAGCGGGAGTACGGAGTTGACGTAGAGGATCCTGTAGAAGGGCGCAGCGGGTAGGCCTGAATGGCCCACTCCTGCTCCGATTTTGCGTCCGGTGACCCGACGCTTCCGCCGGTCGGTTTTAACCCCTCTCGTTCTCTCTCTCTCTCTCTGTCCCTTTCTCTCTGCCTCTCCCCTTCCCCCCGCCCCCCCCACTACAGGTGGAGATGCTGGAGCGCAAGTATGGGGGCTACTTCCTGAGCCGAAGAGCGGCCAGGACCATCCAGACCGCCTTCCGCCAGTACCGCATGAACAAGAACTTCGAGCGACTGCGGAGCTCCCTGTCCGAAAGCCGGATGTCCCGCCGGATTGTGCTGTCCAACATGCGCATGCAGTACTCCTTCGAGGAGTACGAGAAGGGGCACGGGGCCGGCTTCGAGAGCCGGCAGGCCTCGGTGCGCTCCGAGCGGACAGGGCTGGGCTCCCGCACCCACTCCGAGCGCAGCGACCCCTTCGGCGGCGCCGAGGTGGAGTCCACCACTGCCTCCAGCGACTTCACCAACGAGGTGACCGAGCTGGAGGACGCCTTCTCCCGGCAGGTGCGCACCCTGGCCGAGTCCATCGACGAGGCGCTCGGCTGCCGACCGGCGCCGCCCGGCACCGCCGGCGAGGGGGGCGACCCCTTCGAGGGCCGGGGCGAGCCCCAGCGGGCCAAGAATGAGGACTCCGCCACCACCTACAGTGACGTCACCCTCTACATCGACGAGGGCGAGGCGCCGGCCTCGCCCCTCTCCTCGGAGCGGGCGCCCAGCTCCGAGCAGGAGCTGCACCCGCACCACCACCCCCACCACCCGGCCGGCGCCGCCGGCGCCCCCTCCCTCCCACACCACCACCACCACCCGCAGCACCACCACCACCACCACCACCAGCAGCAGCAGGGGGGGCCGGAGTACTGGGGGGTCGCCGGCGGGCAGGGGAGGGAGGCCGAGGGCGGGCGCCGGATCCCCGGCTGCATGGAGTGCCGGGACTACCGCCGGCGGGCGGCCCACCTGCCCCTGCTGACCATCGAGCCCCCCAGCGACAGCTCAGTGGACATGAGCGACCGCTCGGACCGGGGGTCCCTCAGCCGCCAGCTGGTGTACGAGGCGGAGTCGCCGGCCCCGGTGCCGGTGCCGGTGCCGGTGCCGGTCCACCGGGCGCCACCCCCGCCGCCGCCCCCGCCCCCCCCGGCCCGCTCGCCCCTCCCCCTCCGGCCACTGGACGCCCACCTGGCCAACAACAACGGCGAAGCCAGCCGCAACGGCAAGGCCGAGCCGGAGCTCTCCGACGGGGACAACGACAGCCTCAACAGCAGCGTCAACTCCAACGAGACCATCAACTGCAGCACCGGCTCCTCGTCCAGGGACAGCATCCGCGAGCAGACCCTTTGTAAACAGACCTACCACAAGGAGACGCGGCACAGCTGGGACTCGCCCGCCCTCAACAACGACGTCCTCCAGCGCCGGCAGTACCGCATCGGACTCAACCTCTTCAACAAGTAGGTGCCAGCCGCGCTCCCTCCACGCCCACCCGCTCCCCAGCTTCCCCCCTGACCCGCTCCCCCCCGCGCCCGCACCTCGCTCTCTCCCCCACCCACACCCCGCTCTCTCCCCCACCCGCACCCCGCTCTCTCCACCACCCGCACCCCGCTCTCTCCCCCACCCGCTCCCCCCTTCCCACCCGCACGCACCCCGCTCTCTCCCCCACCCGCACCCCACTCTCTCCCCCACCCGCACCCCACTCTCTCCCCCACCCGCACCCCGCTCTCTCCCCCACCCGCACCCCGCTCTCTCCCCCACCCGCACCCCGCTCTCTCCCCCACCCGCACCCCACTCTCTCCCCCACCCGCACCCCGCTCTCTCCCCCACCCGCACCCCACTCTCTCCCCCACCCGCACCCCGCTCTCTCCCCCACCCGCACCCCACTCTCTCCCCCACCCGCTCCCCCCCTTCCCACCCGCACGCACCCCGCTCTCTCCCCCACCCGCTCCCCCTTCCCTCCCACCCGCACCCCGCTCTCTCCCCCACCCGCTCCCCCCTTCCCCCCCGCACACACCCCGCTCTCTCCCCCACCCGCTCCCACCCTTCCCCCCCGCACGCACCCCGCTCTCTCCCCCACCCGCTCCCCCCTTCCCCCCCGCACGCACCCCGCGCTCTCCACCACCCGCACCCCGCTCTCTCCCCCACCCGCACCCCGCTCTCTCCCGCACCCCGCTCTCTCCCCCACCCGCACCCCGCTCTCTCCCCCACCCGCACCCCACTCTCTCCCCCACCCGCACCCCGCTCTCTCCCCCACCCGCACCCCGCTCTCTCCCCCACCTGCTCCCCCCCTTCCCACCCGCACGCACCCCACTCTCTCCCCCACCCGCACCCCGCTCTCTCCCGCACCCGCACCCCGCTCTCTCCCCCACCCGCACCCCACTCTCTCCCCCACCCGCTCCCCCCCTTCCCACCCGCACGCACCCCGCTCTCTCCCCCACCCGCTCCCCCCCTTCCCACCCGCACGCACCCCGCTCTCTCCCCCACCCGCTCCCCCTTCCCCCCCGCACGCACCCCGCTCTCTCCCCCACCCGCACCCCGCTCTCTCCCCCACCCGCACCCCGCTCTCTCCCCCACCCGCACCCCGCTCTCTCCCCCACCCGCACCCCGCTCTCTCCCCAACCCGCACCCCGCTCTCTCCCCCCACCTGCACCCCGCTCTCTCCCCCACCCGCACCCCCCTTCCCCCCCACCCGCACCCCGCTCTCTCCCCCACCCGCACCCCACTCTCTCCCCCACCCGCACCCCGCTCTCTCCCCCACCCGCTCCCACCCTTCCCCCCCGCACACACCCCGCTCTCTCCCCCACCCGCACCCCGCTCTCTCCCCCACCCGCACCCCGCTCTCTCCCCCACCCGCACCCCGCTCTCTCCCCCACCCGCACCCCGCTCTCTCCCCCACCCGCACCCCGCTCTCTCCCCCCACCCGCACCCCGCTCTCTCCCCCACCCGCACCCCGCTCTCTCCCCCACCCGCACCCCGCTCTCTCCCCCACCCGCACCCCGCTCTCTCCCCCACCCGCTCCCCCCCTTCCCACCCGCACGCACCCCGCTCTCTCCCCCACCCGCTCCCCCCTTCCCCCCCGCACGCACCCCGCTCTCTCCCCCACCCGCACCCCGCTCTCTCCCCCACCCGCTCCCCCGCCCGCACCCCACTCTCTCCCCAACCTGCACCCCGCTCTCTCCCCCACCCGCACCCCACTCTCTCCCCCACCCGCACCCCACTCTCTCCCCAACCCGCACCCCGCTCTCTCCCCCACCCGCACCCCACTCTCTCCCCAACCCGCACCCCGCTCTCTCCCCCACCCGCACCCCACTCTCTCCCCAACCCGCACCCCGCTCTCTCCCCCACCCCGCACCCCACTCTCTCCCCAACCCGCACCCCCGCTCTCTCCCCCCACCCGCACCCCACTCTCTCCCCAACCCGCACCCCGCTCTCTCCCCCACCCGCACGCACCCCGCTCTCTCCCCCACCCGCTCCCCCTTCCCCCCCACCCGCACCCCGCTCTCTCCCCCACCCGCACCCCGCTCTCTCCCCCACCCGCTCCCCCCCTTCCCACCCGCACGCACCCCGCTCTCTCCCCCACCCGCTCCCCCTTTCCCCCCACCCGCACCCCGCTCTCTCCCCCACCCGCTCCCCCCTTCCCCCCCACCCGCACCCCACTCTCTCCCCCACCCGCTCCCCCCTTCCCCCCCACCCGCTCCCCCCCTTCCCACCCGCACGCACCCCGCTCTCTCCCCCACCCGCACCCCGCTCTCTCCCCCACCCCGCTCCCCCCCTTCCCACCCACACGCACCCCGCTCTCTCCCCCACCCGCTCCCACTCTCTCCCCACCCCGCTCCCCCCCTTCCCACCCGCACGCACCCCGCTCTCTCCCCCACCCGCTCCCCACTCTCTCCCCCACCCGCACCCCGCTCTCTCCCCCACTCGCACCCCGCTCTCTCCCCAACCCGCACCCCGCTCTCTCCCCCACCCGCTCCCCCCCTTCCCACCCGCACGCACCCCGCTCTCTCCCCCACCCGCACCCCACTCTCTCCCCCACCCGCACCCCGCTCTCTCCCCCACCCGCACCCCCCTTCCCCCCCACCCGCACCCCGCTCTCTCCCCCACCCGCACCCCGCTCTCTCCCCCACCCGCACCCCGCTCTCTCCCCCACCCGCACCCCACTCTCGCCCCCACCCGCACCCCGCTCTCTCCCCCACCCGCACCCCACTCTCTCCCCCACCCGCACCCCGCTCTCTCCCCCACCCGCACCCCGCTCTCGCCCCCACCCGCACCCCGCTCTCTCCCCCACCCGCACCCCGCTCTCTCCCCCACCCGCACCCCGCTCTCTCCCCCACCCGCACCCCGCTCTCTCCCCCACCCGCACCCCGCTCTCTCCCCCACCCGCACCCCGCTCTCGCCCCCACCCGCACCCCGCTCTCTCCCCCACCCGCACCCCGCTCTCTCCCCCACCCGCACCCCGCTCTCTCCCCCACCCGCTCCCCCCCTTCCCACCCGCACGCACCCCGCTCTCTCCCCCACCCGCTCCCCCCCTTCCCACCCGCACGCACCCCGCTCTCTCCCCCACCCGCTCCCCCCTTCCCCCCCGCACGCACCCCGCTCTCTCCCCCACCCGCACCCCGCTCTCTCCCCAACCTGCACCCCGCTCTCTCCCCCACCCGCACCCCACTCTCTCCCCAACCCGCACCCCGCTCTCTCCCCCACCCGCACCCCACTCTCTCCCCAACCCGCACCCCGCTCTCTCCCCCACCCGCACGCACCCCGCTCTCTCCCCCACCCGCTCCCCCTTCCCCCCCACCCGCACTCCGCTCTCTCCCCCACCCGCACCCCGCTCTCTCCCCCACCCGCACCCCGCTCTCTCCCCCACCCGGTCCCCCCCTTCCCACCCGCACGCACCCCGCTCTCTCCCCCACCCGCTCCCCCTTCCCCCCCACCCGCACCCCGCTCTCTCCCCCACCCGCTCACCCCTTCCCCCCCACCCGCACCCCACTCTCTCCCCCACCCGCTCCCCCCTTCCCCCCCACCCGCTCCCCCCCTTCCCACCCGCACGCACCCCGCTCTCTCCCCCACCCGCACCCCGCTCTCTCCCCCACCCGCTCCCCCCCCTTCCCACCCACACGCACCCCGCTCTCTCCCCACCCGCTCCCCACTCTCTCCCCCACCCGCTCCCCCCCTTCCCACCCCGCACGCACCCCGCTCTCTCCCCCACCCGCTCCCCACTCTCTCCCCCACCCGCACCCCGCTCTCTCCCCCACCCGCTCCCCACTCTCTCCCCAACCCGCACCCCGCTCTCTCCCCCACCCGCTCCCCACTCTCTCCCCCACCCCGCACCCCACTCTCTCCCCCACCCGCACCCCGCTCTCTCCCCCACCCGCACCCCGCTCTCTCCCCCACCCCGCACCCCACTCTCTCCCCCACCCGCACCCCGCTCTCTCCCCCACCCGCACCCCACTCTCTCCCCAACCCGCACCCCGCTCTCTCCCCCACCCGCACGCACCCCGCTCTCTCCCCCACCCGCTCCCCCTTCCCCCCCACCCGCACCCCGCTCTCTCCCCCACCCGCTCACCCCTTCCCCCCCACCCGCACCCCACTCTCTCCCCCACCCGCTCCCCCCTTCCCCCCCCACCCCGCTCCCCCCCTTCCCACCCGCACGCACCCCGCTCTCTCCCCCACCCGCACCCCGCTCTCTCCCCCACCCGCTCCCCCCCTTCCCACCCACACGCACCCCGCTCTCTCCCCCACCCGCTCCCCACTCTCTCCCCCACCCGCTCCTCCCCTTCCCACCCGCACGCACCCCGCTCTCTCCCCCACCCGCTCCCCACTCTCTCCCCCACCCGCACCCCGCTCTCTCCCCCACCCGCTCCCCACTCTCTCCCCCACCCGCACCCCACTCTCTCCCCCACCCGCACCCCGCTCTCTCCCCCACCCGCACCCCGCTCTCTCCCCAACCCGCACCCCGCTCTCTCCCCCACCCGCTCCCCCCCTTCCCACCCGCACGCACCCCGCTCTCTCCCCCACCCGCTCCCCCCCTTCCCACCCGCACGCACCCCGCTCTCTCCCCCACCCGCACCCCCTTCCCCCCCACCCGCACCCCACTCTCTCCCCCACCCGCACCCCACTCTCTCCCCCACCCGCACCCCACTCTCTCCCCCACCCGCTCCCCCCTTCCCACCCGCACCCCGCTCTCTCCCCCACCCGCACCCCGCTCTCTCCCCCCACCTGCACCCCGCTCTCTCCCCCACCCGCACGCACCCCGCTCTCTCCCCCACCCGCTCCCCGCTCTCTCCCCCCACCCGCTCCCCCCTCCCCCCTGACCCGCTCCCCCCCGCGCCCGCTCCCCCGCTCTCTCCCCCCTACCCGCTCCCCCGCTCTCTCCCACCTGCCCACTCCCCTGCTCGCCCCCACATGCCCACTCCCCTGCTCTCTCCCCCCTACCCGCTCCCCCGCTCTCTCCCCCTTGCCCGCTCCCCTGCTCTCTCCCACATGCCCACTCCCCCGCTCTCTCCCACCTGCCCAGTCCCCTGCTCACCCCCACATGCCCATTCCCCCGCTCTCTCCCCCTGCCCGTTTCCCCGCTCACTCCCATCCCCTGCTCGCCCCCACATGCCCACTCCCCTGCTCTCTCCCCCCTGCCCGCTCCCCCGCTCTCTCCCCCCTGCCCGCTCCCCCGCGCTCTCCCCCCGCCCGCTCCCTCGCTCTCTCCCCCCGCCCGCTCTCTCCCCCCTACCCCCGCTCTCTCCCCACTACCCCCTGCCCAATCCCCGCTCTCTCCACCCTACACCCGCTCTCCCCCCTGCTCGCTCCCCCCGCTCTCTCCCCGCCCGCTCCCTCGCTCTCTCCCCCCGCCCGCTCTCTCCCCCCTACCCCCGCTCTCTCCCCTCTACCCCCTGCCCGCTCCCCCGCTCTCTCCCCCCTGCCCGCTCCCCCGCGCTCTCCCCCCGCCCGCTCCCTCGCTCTCTCCCCCCGCCCGCTCTCTCCCCCCTACCCCCGCTCTCTCCCCTCTACCCCCTGCCCAATCCCCGCTCTCTCCACCCTACACCCGCTCTCCCCCCTGCTCGCTCCCCCGCTCTCTCCCCCTTGCCCGCTCCCCCGGTCTCTCCCCACCGCCCGCTCCCCCACTCACTCCCACCTGCCCACTCCCCTGCTCGCCCCCACATGCCCACTCCCCCGCTCTCTCCCCCATCCGCTCCCCCGCTCTCTCCCTCCTGCCCGCTCCCCCGCTCTCTCCCCCTACCCCCCGCTCTCTCCCCTCTACCCCCTGCCCAATCCCCGCTCTCTCCTCCCTACACCCGCTCTCCCACGCCCGCTCCCCCACACTCTCCCCCCTACCCGCTCCCCCGCGCTCTCCCCCCCACACGCTCCCCCGCTCTCTCCCCCCTGCCCGCTCCCCCATTCTCTTCCCCTCACCTGCTCTCCCACGCTCTCCCCATCCACTCCCCCACGCTCTCCCCACTGCCCGCTCCCCCGCTCTCTCCTCACTGCCTGTTACCCCACTCTCTCCCCCCGTCCACTCCCCCGCTCTCTCCCCCCCACCCGCTCCTCTGCGGTCTCCCCCCACCCGCTCCCCTGCTCTCCCCCACATGCCCACTCCCCCGCGCTCTCCCCCTACACCTGCTCTCTCCCCCCTACCCCCTGCCCAATCCCCCCTCTCTCACCCCTTCCCACTTCCCCCCTGCCCACTCCCCCCTACCCAGCCTGCTACCCCACTCTCTCTCCCCACCTCCCTCTCTCCGCATCACTCTCCCCCTCCCTTTTGCCTTCCCTCTCTCTCTCTCACTGCCTCCCTCTGCCCCTCACCCCCTCTCCTATCTATCTCCCTCTTTCTCACTCTCTCTCCCCCCCGCCTCCCTCTCTCCACCTCCCTTTCGCCCTCCCTCTCTTTCTCACTCTTGCCCTCTCTCTCCCTCCCTCTCAGCCACTTTCTCTCCTTCTCGCCCTCCCTCCCCCTACTTCTCCACCTCTCTCCGTCCCACCCACCTCTCTCCCTCCTTCTCACCCTCTGTCACTCCTTCCCTCCTCCGTCTCCTTCCCTCTCTCCCTCCTCCCACTGTCTTCTCTCCCCCTCTCCCTTCCTGTCACTCTCTCCCTCTCTCTATCCCACCTCTATCTCTCTCTCTCTCTCTTTCTTTCTCTCTCTCTCTTTCTCTCTCTCTCTCTTTTCTTGGTCCATCTCCCTCCCTCCCTCCACGTTTCCTCCCTCTCCCTCTCGGACTCTCTCTCTCCCTCCTTCTGTCTCTTTCTCTCTCCCTCCCTTTTACCCTCTCCCTCCCTCCCTCAGCCTCTCCCTCCCTCTCACTCACTCCCTCTCCCTACCTCCCTCACCCTCATTCTCTCTCCCTTTCTTGCGCCCTACCTCCCCCTCTCCCTCCCTCCTTCTCTACGTTCCCCCTCTCCCTCCCTCCCTCCCTCCTGCTCCCCCTCTCCCTCCCCTCCCTCAGTAATCCTCCCCGTGTGTCCTCGCGAGGCTGATTGTCACGGGCCACGCGAAGCAGACTCCTCTGGCTGGGTTCAACCCACCCAATGATCTTAACACAAGGGGCGTAACTGCTATTTTCCCAGCCTCAAAACAGGCCATTCGGCCCACCACAAAGCTTGCCTGAGCGGGGTGGGGGAGGGGCTGGAGGAATAAGCAGGAGAGGAGGGAGGCCCTTCAGCCCCTCTCGAGCCTCCTCCGCCATTCAGCGCCCACCATGGCTGATCATCTCCCTCGACTCCGCTTTCCCCCTCCCCGTCACACACCCCCCCCTCCCCAACCACCCCACCCCTCTAATCCCTCGGCTCCCTCCGGTGGTGCGAAAGTCTCTCGCGCTCCCTCTCGAATTCCCCCAGAAGACCGAGCTTCGGAATTCCCAACCCTTGGAAGTGAAGGAATTCTCCCCCCTCACCACCCGAAATGGCCGAGCCCCCCTTGTCCTGAGTCTGTGGCCACACCACCCCCACCCCTACACCCACCAGCCCTCCCCGGCCCCTCTGTGTTCCAAACACGGGGTGGAGGGGGGTTGGGGGTGGGGTTTGGTGGGGGTAACAGGCTCAAGAAGGGCTGAATGGTCCTCCTCCAGTTCCTGTATAACAGGCTTGAGAGAGAGGGGCTGAATGGCCTCCTCCTGTTCCTGTGTAACAGGCTCGAGAGAGAGGGGCTGAATGGCCTCCTCCTGTTCCTGTGTAACAGGCTCGAGAGGGGCTGAATGGCCTCCTCCTGTTCCTGTGTGAAAGGCGATGTGCAAACCTGGAGTGTGAACCTCAAAGCTTTCCCCCTTCTTTCTCTCCGGACCACCACAGGAAACCAGAGAAGGGGATTCAGTACCTGATCGAGAGAGGCTTCGTGGCTGACACGCCCATCGGCGTCGCTCGCTTCATCCTCGAGCGCAAGGGCCTCAGTCGTCAGATGATCGGGGAGTTCCTGGGTAACCGACAGAAGCAATTCAACCGGGACGTGCTGGAGTGAGTAATGTTGTCATAGCTTAGCCCAATGCCAGAGACAAGCAGAGGGAGACAGAAAGAGAGACAGAGAGAGGGAGAGACAGAGAGAGAGAGAGACAGAGAGAGAGAGAGAGACAGAGAGAGAGAGAGACAGAGAGAGAGAGAGAGACTGAGAGAGAGAGAGAGAGAGACTGAGAGAGAGAGAGAGAGAGACAGGGAGAGGGAGGGAGAGAGAGACGGAGAGAGACACAGAAAGAGAGAGTGAGAGAGACAGTGAGAGAGACAGAGAGAGAGTGAGAGAGAGAGTGAGAGAGAGAGACAGAGAGAGAGAGACAGAGAGAGAGAGACAGAGAGAGAGAGACAGAGAGAGACAGAGAGAGAGAGAGTGTGAGAGAGAGAGACAGAGAGAGAGAGACAGAGATAGAGAGAGAAAAAGTGAGACAGAGACCAAGAGAGAGAGAGAGAGAGAGAGACAGACAGAGAGAGAGAGGGAGACAGAGAGAGAGAGCGGGAGGCAGAGTGAGACAGAGAGAGAGAGAAAGAGAGGGAGACAGACAGAGAGAGAGAGAGACAAGAAGAGAGAGGGAGACAGAGAGGGTGGAGAGGTTTAGGGAGGGAATTCCAGAGCTCAGGGCCCCCCCCCAGGCAGCTGAAGGCACGGCCGCCAATGGTGGAGCGATGGGAATCGGGGGATGCGCGAGAGGCCGGAATTGGAGGAGCGCAGAGATCTCAGAGGGTTGTAGGAGGTTACAGAGATAGGGAGGGTTGTAGGGGCTGGAGGAGGTCACAGAGATAGGGAGGGGTGTAGGGGCTGGAGGAGGTTACAGAGATAGGGAGGGTTGTAGGGGCTGGAGGAGGTCACAGAGATAGGGAGGGTTGTAGGGGCTGGAGGAGTTTACAGAGATAGGGAGGAAATGCAGAGATTTGAGAACAAAGATGAGAATTTTAAAATAGAGGTGTGTCAGACTGGGAGCCAGTGTAGGTTAGTGAGCACGGTTGGCATGGTGGGGGGTGTGTGGCGATGTGTGTACAGGAGATAATGGCTCTGGGATGAGAGCACTGAGGCACATATATTGGTTTGAAGTGTGAACGGTGTGTTTGAGTGTCCTTGGGCATGGGTGTCACTGGCCATGCCCAGCATTTATTGCCCATCCCTAATTGCCCCTTGAGAAGGTGGTGGGTGAGCCGCCTTCTTGAGCCGCTGCAGTCCCGTGTGGTGTAGGTACACCCACCGCGCTGTTAGGGAGGGAGTTCCGGGATTTGGACCCAGCGACAGTGAAGGAACGGCCGATATGTTTCCAAGTCGGGATGGTGAGTGGCTCGGAGGGGAACTTGCAGGTGGTGGGGTTCCCCGTGTGTCTGCTGCCCTCTTCCTTCTAGGTGGTAGAGGTGGTGGGTTTGGGCGGCGCTGTCGAAGGAGCCTTGGCGAGTTGCTGCAGTGCATCTTGTAGGTGGTACACACACTGTGCTGCCCCTGTGCGTCGGTGGCGGAGGGAGTGAATGTGTGTGGATGGGGAACCGATCAAGTGGGGCTGCTTTGTCCTGGACGGTGCAGAGCTTCTTGAGTGCTGTGGGAGCTGCAACTCATCCAGGCAAGTGGGGAGTGTCCCATCCCACTCCTGACTTGTGCCTTGTAGATGGAGGAGGTGAGTTACTCTCCGCAGGATTCCCAGCCTCTGACCTGCTCTTGTAGCCACAGTGTTTATATGGCTGGGTCCAGTCCGGTTTCTGGTCGATGGTAACCCCCAGGATGTCGATGGATACAGGCCCTAGTGTCAAACAGGAACGTGCACCCCTTTGACCGTGAGGGTCTCCCTCTCGCCCTCTGCCTGTCTAACTCCTGTTCCCTGCCCTCAGCTGTGTGGTGGATGAGATGGACTTTGGAGGGATGGAGCTGGACGAGGCATTGCGGAAGTTCCAGGCGCACATCCGAGTCCAAGGAGAGGCCCAGAAAGTCGAGCGGCTGATTGAATCTTTCAGGTAGGCCCCTGATTTGGGGGGATGGGGGGGGTGGTGGGGGGCGGCGTTGGTTGAAGGGGCAGCTGCTCCATTGATATGCGCATGTCAGATCGAGACCCTCCCTCACCCCGTGTCCCCCTAACGGTCACTCCCTCCCTCCTCCGGCCTGCAGAAGCCTAACGTCGGCCTAACTGCCCCCTCTCACCCCCGGAGCCTCGCCTGTGGTGGGCCTGTGCTTAAGAACACCAGACCATAAAAATTAGAAGAAGGGGGAGGCCATTCGGCCCCTCAATCCTCCTCCCCCCATTCGATAAGATCGTGGCTGAGCTGATTGTTCCTCAACTCCACTTCCCTGTCCGTCCCCCCCATAACCCTCCACTCCCCTCGTCGATCAGAAATCTGTCTCACTCGGCCTTGAATATATTCAGTGACCCGGCCCCCACTGCTCTCTGGGGGAAGGGGGGGGAGAGAGAATTCCACAGACTGACCACCCTCTGAGAGAAGAAATTCCTCCTCATCTCCGTCTTCAATGGGAGACCCCTCATTCTGAAACTGTGCCCCCTCTCCCCTCGTTCTAGATTCCCCTCCATGAGGGGGGGGAAACATCCCCTCAGCATCCACCCTGTCAAACCCCCTCCCCTCAGAATCTGACATGTTTCAATAAGATCACCTCTCATTCTTCTAAACTCCAATGGGTAGAGGCCCCAACCTGCTCAACCTTTCCCCATCAGACAAACCCCCTTCGTCCCAGGAATCAGCCGAGTGAACCTTCTCTGAACGGCTTCCGATGCGAGTCTGTCCCTCCTTAAGTAAGGAGACCAGAACTGTCCACAGTGCCCCAGGAGTGGCCTCACCAACGCCCTGTCCAGTTGTAGCAAGACTTCCTGACTCTTATACTCCATCCCCCCCCCCACTCGCAATAAAGGACAACTTTCCATTTGCCTTCCCGATCACTAGCTGCATCTGCGTACCAACTCCTCGTGATTCGGGTACCAGGGACACCCAGATCACTCTGCACCTCAGCGTTCCTGCACTCTCTCTCTCCGGCGAGGAATGTACCTGGGAACGTCTGGCCCTCACGAAGGCTTTCGAAAGTTACTAACTGTGCCTTCCCTCCCTCTCTCTCTCTCTCTCTCTCTCTCTCTTCTCTCTCACCACCCTCCCCACCGCCAGCCAACGTTACTGCATCTGCAACCCAGCCCTGGTTCGGCAGTTCCACAACCCGGACACCATCTTCATCCTGGCTTTCGCCATCATCCTGCTCAACACCGACATGTACAGCCCCAACGTGAAGCCCGAGCGCAAAATGAAGCTGGACGACTTTGTCAAGAACCTACGGGGTGAGTCCCAGTCTCGCGCGGCGCCGCCGGCTCGATCCCCCCCACCCCCGACTCAAGGGTGTCCACTTTCGGCCATAGACCCAATCCGGCCCTTCACCACCGACCATCCCGAACCCTCCTCTTGCCCCGGAACAGAAACTCCCTCCGGTTAAATACCGGGGAAGGCCGGAGCCACTGTTGGCGAGGCCCCTCCCCACCCTACCCCAATCCCCCCCGGCTTCAAACTCCGCTCCCCGGCGACCGACTCCGCCCCCCCCCCCCATCTCCCTGGCAACGGCCTGAGGTCGAGCTGGTCGCTTCACCGCCCCGGTGGTCCCCCATCGGAACCCCCCCCCAAACCCCTCCCAAGCTCAGCTCCCGACCTGCCGGTGGTGGGGGGGTGGGGGGGGGGGTGAATGATTACGGCGCCGGGCGGGTTCGGAGCATCGGAACTCGGGAGCTGCGGGGGGGGGGGGGAGGCAAGGGAAGGCCACTCGGCCCCTCGGTCCTGCTGCCCCACCGTTCAACATGGCCGCGGCCGATCTTCGGCCCCACCCCCCACCCCCTCCCCTCGCCCCCATCCCTCGCCTCCCCTCGGTGTCGATCTCCGTCTCGAGTGCACTCGATGACTGAGCTCCCTCCGGGGCTCTGGACTTCCGAAGGTTCCCGACGCCGGGAAGCGAAGGAATTTCTCCACCCCCTCAGCCCAAAATGGCCGCCCACGTATCCGGAGACTGTGACCGCACCCCCCCCCCCCCCCACCCCCGTGTTCTAGACCCTCCAGTCGATGTGTTTAATTGGTGTGGGGGGTGGGGTGGGTAAAACCTCAGAGAGAGAGAGAGGAATAGAAGGATGCGGGGATAGAGGGAGATGAAGTCGGGGGGGGTGGGAGGAGGCTGGTGTTGGGGGTGGGGGGGGGGGGCAGCAGGAACAGCACCGAGCGGAGGGGCCGAAGGGGCCTGGTTCGAGGTGGCAGGCGCATTGTAATCCTGGATAGCCTGACTGATTCTGACATCTCTCCGTGCCCCCCATCTCGTCCAGGAGTGGATAACGGAGAAGATATCCCGAGGGATATGCTGGTGGGAATCTACCATCGGATCCAGAAGCGGGAGCTGAGGGCCAACGATGACCACGTCTCGCAGGTTCAGGCCGTAGAGCGCCTCATCGTGGGGAAGAAGCCGGTAAATGCTGTCCCCGTCAAAAACTCCCTCTACACCGTCCCCGTCAAACACTCCCTCTACACCGTCCCCGTCAAACACTCCCTCTACACCGTACTCATCAAACACACCCTCTACACCGTCCCTATGAAACACCCCCACTACACCGTCCCCGTCAAACATCTCCGCTACACCGTCCCCGTCAAACACTCCCTCTACACTGTCCCCATCAAACCCTCCCAGGACAGGTACAGCACGGGGTTAGGTACAGAGTAAATCTCCCTCTACACTGTCCCCATCAAACCCTCCCAGGACAGGTACAGCACGGGGTTAGGTACAGAGTAAAACTCCCTCTACACTGTCCCCATCAAACACTCCCAGGACAGGTACAGCATGACGTTAGATACAGAGTAAAGCTCCCTCTACACCGTCCCCATCAAACCCTCCCAGGACAGGTACAGCACGGGGTTAGATACAGAGTAAATCTCCCTCTACACCGTCCCCATCAAACACTCCCAGGACAGGTACAGCACGGGGTTAGATACAGAGTAAAACTCCCTCTACACTGTCCCCATCAAACACTCCCAGGACAGGTACAGCACGGGGTTAGATACAGAGTAAATCTCCCTCTACACCGTCCCCATCAAACACTCCCAGGACAGGTACAGCACGGGGTTAGATACAGAGTAAAACTCCCTCTACACTGTCCCCATCAAACACTCCCAGGACAGGTACAGCACGGGGTTAGATACAGAGTAAAGCTCCCTCTACACCGTCCCCATCAAACACTCCCAGGACAGGTACAGCACGGGGTTAGATACAGAGTAAAGGTCCCTCTACACCGTCCCCATCAAACACTCCCAGGACAGGTACAGCACGGGGTTAGACACAGAGTAAAGCTGCCTCTACATTCTCCACATCAAACACTCCCAGGACAGGTACAGCACGGGGTTAGATACAGAGTAAAGCTTCCTCTACACCGTCTCCATCAAACACTCCCAGGACAGGTACAGCACGGAGTTAGATACAGAGTAAAGCTCCCTCTACACTGTCCCCATCAAACACTCCCAGGACAGGTACAGCACGAGGTTAGATACAGAGTAAAGGTCCCTCTACACTGTCCCCATCAAACACTCCCAGGACAGGTACAGCACGGGGTTAGATGCAGAGTAAATCTCCCTCTACACCGTCCCCATCAAACACTCCCAGGACAGGTACAGCACGGAGTTGGATAGAGTTTTTGAGGATAGTTCTGTCGCTCTTCAGGTTCTGTCTCTGCCACACCGCCGGCTGGTTTGCTGCTGTCGCCTCTACGAGGTTCCGGATCCTAATCGACCACAGAAACAGGGTGTCCATCAGCGAGAGGTCTTTCTCTTCAACGATCTGCTTGTGGTAAGATACAGTCCTACTTTTGGACTCGCTGTCTCTCCCGAGCTCTCGCTCTCTCTCTTTTGGTCTCTTTCTCTTCCCCCCACCCCCGTTTCCTTAGTGGTAAAGTTTGGAAAAAGTGAACACATTGTTTGGCTCTTGGCGAGGAGTAATATTTCACCCATTCTCTTAACGGTTTATTTAAAAATGCAAATTTCACCCTTTACACCTCACCTTCTAACTTCCCTATGTTTACCTAATTACTATTTCAAACTGTCTACATCGAAGCCTCTAGACCAACTGGCTTTAATCCAATTAAGACACACACACACACACACACACACACACACACACATACACACTCTCACTCACACACACACACACACACTCACACACACACACACACTCACACACACACTCACACACACACATACACACACACACACACATACTCACACACATACTCACACACACACACACAAACTCACACACTCACACACACACACACACACACACACACACACACACACATACACACTCTCACTCACACACATACTCACACACACACACACAAACTCACACACTCACACACACACACACACTCACACACACACACACTCACACACTCACACACTCTCACACACACTCACACCCCCACACACACTCACACACACAAATACTCACACAGACACACACACACACACACACACACACACACACACACACAAATACTCACACAGACACACACACACTCACACACACACACACTCAAACACACAAATACTCACACAGACACACACACACACACACACACACTCACACTCTCACACACACACACACAAACTCACACACTCACACACACACACACACACATAGCCACAGACACCACTCAAACTCCATTTCCCAATAACATTTTAGACATTATTATATCTTCTTGACACTCGTGCTCTCAGTCTCTCGCTTCCTCTCTCTTGCTCTCTCTGCCTCTCCCACTTTCCCTTCCTCTCTCAGTCTCCCCGAGTATCTTTTTCTCATTCACTTTTACCCACTCTTGCTGTTCTCCCTTACTCTCAGTTTTCCATTTCCACTCTTGACCACTGCTATTTTTCCTATCTCTCTCTGTCCAGTTCTGTCTATCTCTTTTTCTCACTCTCCCACACTCTCTCAATTCTATTTTTATCACTATCTCAATCTGCCTCTCTCTCCACCTCTTTCTGTCTGTTTCTCTCTCTCTCTCTCTCTCTTTCTCAGTCTCTCTCTGTCTCTCTCTCAGTCTCTCTCTGTCTCTCTCTCTCTCTGCCTCTGTCTCTCTCTCTCAGTCTCTCTCTCTGTCTCTCTCTCTCTCTCAGTCTCTCTCTCTGTTTCTCTCTCTCTCTCTCCCTCAGTCTCTCTCTCGGTCTCTCTCTCTGTCTCTCTCTCTCAGTTTCTCTCCATCTCACATTCTCTCTCTCTGTCTCTCTTTCTGTTTCTCTCTTTCTGTCTCTCTCTCTGCATCACACTCTCTATTACCCTTTCTCTGTTGTCATCTTTTTCTCTCTCTCCCCTCCACCTCTTTCTCTCTTTCCATTTCTCTCTGTCTGCCTTTTTTCTCTCTCTCTCTTCCCTCTCTGTCTCTGTGTCTCTTCCTTTCTCCCTTTCTCTCTCCCTTTCTCCCTGCCTCTTTCTCTCTTTCCCCATCCCTTTCTCTCTCTGCCTCTCTTTCTCCCTCCCCCTCTCTCTCTCTTCCTCTCTTACTCCCTCTCTCTCTCTGCCTCTTTCCCTCTCCACCTCTTTTTCTCTCTCTCTCCTCCTTTCTCTCTGTCTCAGTGTCTCTTCCTCTCTGTCTCTCCTCTCTCTCCCTCTCTCCCTCCTATGTTCCTCTCCTCTCCATCTGTCACCCTGACTTCTGTACTCCTCTTCTTCCAGGTCACTAAGGTCTTTCAGAAGAAGAAGATCTCAGTGACATACAGTTTCCGTCAGTCGTTTGCACTGCACGAGATGAAGGTTAACCTATTCCAAAACGCCTGTAAGTACTTCACAGAATCAGTTGGGTGAATACTGGCTTGGCTCGACACGGCGCCTCACAGACAGGACTCCGTTCCCCGTCTTTTGCCGTGAATCCTAGTGTGGTTGACATCATTGCAGGGGAGAGGGCCATTCGGCCCCTCCACCCAGTGCGCTCGTGACTCTCCTACCAGCCGGCCGCTGTGAGGTCACTCTTGACGCCGGTCGTCCCTGGCCCACTGCCAATCCTTATCGCTGCGCTGTGGACGCTTGAGAGTGTGTGTGTGTGGGGGGAGAGGTGGGTGGGTTTGTGTGGGGACCTGGCCCTCAGATGCGACGATGACATCCATAGCTGAAGAGCTGGATCACGCGTTTTTTTTTTCTCTCTCACTCCGGACCGGCGGGAAGCGAATCCATTCGCTCACCCGAGCTGCAGATCCTTAGCCCCAGGGCCTCGAAGAAAGAGTTGCCAGTGGTGTTGGGGGGGGGTGGTGGGGGGGAAGGATGTACCTGCTTTACTGTCAAGGCCGCCAACTCGGGTGACGCTTCCCCAGGAGACTTTCCCCACCCGCGTCATCGCCCCTCCCCCCCGCCCCCAAAACCAACCCCCCCACCACCCAACAAGCCCCGAACAGGCCGACGAGATCGATTGACCTTCGACCCTGGCCCAGCAAGGGCTAATCCATTTCCATTGTAACCTGGGTGCCACTCCTACCCCTGGCGCCCACAGCTGTGCCAAATACCCCATCGCAAGGGGCGTCATTGGTTTTGTCGTGGGCGAGTGGAGGGTGGAGGTGGAGAGGGGGGAGGGTTTCTGAGTCAAGTTAGTAGCCGTCCAGATGACTGGGATGACTGTAGGATCATGGGAGTAGGCCGCTCGGCCCTTCCAGCCTGCCCCATAGCATCCTCCCCCCATTCAGAGAGATCATGGCTGCTCCAGTTGTGGTCCACTCGCTCTGCTCAGACTGGAAGCGGAGTCCGTGTGTGTTTTTAATGCAGAGCTGGATAGATTCTTGATTAAGCAAGATGGGTGGTGAGAGTGGTCATGTTTGTTGGGGTCGAGAGTGGCCACGTTTGTTGGGGCTGAGAGTGGCCACGTTTGTTGGGGTTGAGAGTGGCCATGTTTGTTGGGGCTGAGAGTGGCCACGTTTGTTGGGGCTGAGAGTGGCCACGTTTGTTGGGGGGCAAGAGTGGCCATGTTTGTTGGGGGGCAAGAGTGGCCATGTTTGTTGGGGGCGAGAGTGGCCATGTTTGTTGGGGGCGAGAGTGGCCACGTTTGTTGGGGGGGGCGGGGGGGGGCGAGAGTGGCCACGTTTGTTGGGGGCGAGAGTGGCCATGTTTGTTGGGGGGCAAGAGTGGCCATGTTTGTTGGGGGTGAGAGTGGCCATGTTTGTTGGGGGTGAGAGTGGCCATGTTTGTTGGGGGTGAGAGTGGCCATGTTTGTTGGGGGTGAGAGTGGTCACGTTTGTTGGGGGCGAGAGTGACCATGTTTGTTGGGGGCAAGAGTGGCCATGTTTGTTGGGGGCGAGAGTGGCCACGTTTGTTGGGGGCGAGAGTGGCCACGTTTGTTGGGGGCGAGAGTGACCATGTTTGTTGGGGGCGAGAGTGGCCATGTTTGTTGGGGGTGAGAGTGACCATGTTTGTTGGGGGTGAGAGTGGCCACGTTTGTTGGGGGCGAGAGTGGCCACGTTTGTTGGGGGCGAGAGTGACCATGTTTGTTGGGGGCAAGAGTGGCCATGTTTGTTAGGGGGCGAGAGTGGCCATGTTTGTTAGGGGGCAATGGTCAAATTTGCCTCCACGAGAACCTGACCCCGGCTGCAACCCAGCCCGGGCCCTGCTTTCCCGCAGAGGCATTCCCACCAACGACCCCCAAAACCCTTTCTCGACCTCACAGGCCACTCAATGCCAATTTCTCACTCCCTCTCTCACTGTTTCATTATCTTAACCCCCAGATTATCCCCACGGCATCAAGCTGGCCTCGTCCATACCCAGCGCAGAAAAGAAGATCCTCATCATCTTCAATGCCCCCAGCGTGCAAGACCGGACCAGATTTGCCAGCGACCTGCGAGAGTCCGTCGCCGAGGTCCAGGAGATGGAGAAATACCGGGTGGAATGTAAGTATTGAGAAGGCGGAGATGTGTGTGTCTCTCCCGGAATGTTTGTGAGGGGGGAGTAAGAACAGACATGCTTGTCAAGGGCAGTTGGCAGCCATGTTTGCCTGGGGTGAGTGGTGACCATGTTTGTTGGGGGAGTGAGGGTGGCCATGTTTGTGGGCAGTGCGAGGATGGCCATGTTTGTTGGGGATGAAGGCGTCCATGTTTGTGGGATTAGTGAGGATGGCCATGTTTGTTGGGGGCGAGGGTGGCCATGTTTGCGGGCTGTGTGAGGATGGCCATGTTTGATGGGGGCAAGGACAACCATGTTTGCGGGCTGTGTGAGTATGGCCATGTTTGATGGGGGCAAGGACAACCATGTTTGTGGCCTGTGTGAGGATGGCCATGTTAGTTGGGGGCAAGGACGGCCATGTTTGTGGGCTGTGCGAGGATGACCATGTTTGTTGGGGGCAAGGACGGCCATGTTTGTGGGCTGTGCGAGGATGACCATGTTTGTTGGGGGCAAAGACGGCCATGTTTGCGGGCTGTGCGAGGATGACCATGTTTGTTGGGGGCAAGGACAGCCATGTTTGTGGGCTGTGCGAGGATGACCATGTTTGTTGGGGGCAAGGACGGCCATGTTTGTGAGCAGTGTGAGGACAGCCCTGTATCAGAGGGGCGAGGGGGCCATTTTTGTTGGGGGAGAGGGTGGCCATCTTTGTTGGGGGGGGGGGGGCGCAGGCGCCCATTTTTGCGGGCTATGCAAGGACGGCCATGGCTGTTGAGGAGATGGGGTAGGAGGGCGGCCATGTTTGTTGGAGGCAAGGGCGGCGACGTTTATTGGGGGCGAGGGCGACCATGTTTGTGGGCTGTGCAAGGATGGACATGTTTGTTGTGGGGGGGGGGTGGTGAGGGTAGGGGTGAGGCCATGTTTGTTGGGGGCAAGGGGGGCCATGTTTGTTAGGGGCGAGGGCGGCCATGATTGTGGGTACTGCCAGCATGGCCATGTTTGTTGGGGGGTGGAGAGGGGAGGGGGGGGGGTCAGCGGCCATGTTTGTTGGGGGCAATGGCATCCATATTGATGGGTGCAAGGGTGCGGGAGGGACGCTAACCCCCACCGCGTTTGACGTGACGCCTTCCCGATGGAACGTCCCCGTTCTAGGCCACAGCGTTGTGTTCAAATCCCAATGGATTAAGGATAGAGAGAGAGGTGGGGGTTGGGGTGGGGGGGGGGGTGCGGTGGATGGTGGGGGAGCTGCAGGGATGGGATCACGGCGAGGAGCCGGGAGTCGGGGTGACTCAGAGACAGAGTCACGCACAGAGGTCAAGAGAGAGTGGACAGATCCCTCAATTATACCCGTGTCGTCCAACGAACGTCGGCCGGAATTGAGTGAAATTCCCACCGGGGGACAACGAAACTATGGCAGCTCCGTCAAATCCCCCCTCCTGCCCACTCCAATTCCGGACGCAAGAGCTAGCGGAAAATACCGACTTTAATTATACACAGAATAACAGATACCCGGGAGTGAGTTACAGACTGGAATCTAATCGAGGGATTTGGGGTGATTTATATACAGATTAACAAATACCCGGAATTGAGTTACAGACTGGAATCTGATCGAGGGATTTGGGGTGATTTATATATAGAATAACAGATAGCCGGGTGCGAGTTAAGGGCTGGAATCTAATCGAGGGGTTCAGGGGGCATTTATAAAAAGAGAAACAGATACCCGGGAGAGAGTTCCAGGCTGGAAACTAATCGAGGGGTTCAGGGGGTGTTTATATATAGAATAACAGATACCTGGGAGTGACTTACAGACTGGAATCTAATCGAAGGGTTTAGTGGGGTTTTACATATAGAATAACAGATACCCATGGGTGAGCTACATCCTGGAATCTAACTGAGGGGTTCGGGGGGATTATATATAAAATAACAGGTACACGGGAGTGAGTTACAGACTGGAATCTAATCGAGGGTTTTGGGGGATTTATATACAGAATAAGTGATATCGAGGATAGAGTTACAGACTGGAATCTAATCGAGTGGTTCATGGGGGTTTATACATAGAATAACATATTCAGGAGTGAGTTACAGACTGGAATCTAATAGAGGGGTTTCGGGGGGTTTATATATAGAATAACTGATGCCTGGGAATGACTTGCAGATTGGAATCAAATCGAGGGGTTCAGTGGAGTTTATATATGGAATAACAGACACGCGGGAGTGAGTTACAGACTGGAATCTAATCGAGGGGTTTGGGGAGGTTGATATAAAGAGTAACAGATTCCCTAGAGTGAGTTACAGACTGGAATCTAATCGAGGAGTTCGGGGTGGGGGGTATTTTATATAGAATAACAGATACCCGGGAGTGAGTTACAGACTGGAATCTAATCGAGGGGTTCGGGATGTTTTATATATAGAATGACAGATACCCGGGAGTGAGTTACAGAGTGGAATCTAATCGAGGGGTTCAGTGTGGTTTATATATAGAATAACACATACCCCAGAGTGAGTTACAGACTGGAATCTCATCGAAGGGTTCGCGGGGGTTTATATATAGAATAACAGATACCCAAGAGTGAGTTACAGACTGGAATCTAATTGAGGGTTTTGGGGGATTATATATAAAATAACAGATACCCGGGAGTGAGTTACAGACTGGAATATAATCGAGGGGTTCGGGAGTTTATATATAGAATAACAGATACCCGGGAGTGAGTAACAGACTGGAATCTAATGGAGGTGGTCAGGGGGTTTAAATATCTAATAACAGATAAACGGGAGTTAGTTACAGACTGGAATCTAATGGAGGGTTTAGGTGGGTTTATATACAGAATAAGTGATACCGAGGATAGAGTTACAGACTGGAATCTAATCGAGGGGTTTGGGGTGGTTTATATATGAAATAAGAGATACCCGGGAGAGAGTTCCAGCCTGGAATCTACCCCAGGGGTTCAGGACTGTTTATATATAGAATACAGATACTCGGGAGTGAGTTACAGACTGGAATCAAATCGAGGGGGTCGGGGGGGTTTTATATATAGAATAACAGATACCCATGGGTGAGCTACATCCTGGAATCTAATTGAGGGTTTCGGGGGGTTTATATATAAAATAACAGATACCTGGGAGTGTGTTACAGACTGGACTCTAATGGAGGGATTCAGGTGGTTTATATATAGATTAACAGATACCCGGGAGTGAGTTACAGACTGGAATCTAATGGAGGTGTTCGGGGGGTTTATATATAGAATAACAGATAAAAGGGAGTTAGTTACAGACTGGAATCTCATCGAAGGGTTCGCGGGGGTTTATACATAGAATAATGGATACTCGGGAGTGAGTTACAGACTGGAATCAAGTTGAGGGGTTTGGGGGGGTTTATCTATAGAATAACAGATATCCGGGAGTCAGTTACAGACTGGAATCTAATCGAGGGGTTCGGGGTGGTTTATATATAGAATAACAGATACTCGGGAGTGAGTTACAGACTGGAATCTAATCGAGGGGTTTGGGGTGGTTTATATATGAAATAACAGATACCCGGGAGTGAGTTCCAGTCTGGAATCTACTCGAGGGGTTCAGGGCTGTTAATATATAGAATACAGATACTCGGGAGTGAGTTACAGACTGGAATCAAATCGAGGGGTTCGGCGGGTTTATCTATAGAATAACAGATACCCGGGAGTGAGTTTCAGACTGGAATCTAATCGAGGGTTTCAAGGGGGTTTTATATATAGATTAACAAATACCCGTGAGTGAGTTACAGACTGGAATCTAATCGAGGGGTTCGGAGGGGTTTATATATGGAATAACAGATACCCGGGAGTGAGTTACATACTGGAATCTAATCGAGGGCTTCGGGGGGTGTTTATATATAGAATAACAGATACCCTGGAGTGAGTTACAGGCTGGAATCAAATCGGGGTGGGGTTTGTATATAGAATAACAGATTCCTAGGTGTGAGTTTCAGACTGGAATCTAATCGAGGAGTTCGGGGTGGTTTATATATAGAATAACAGATACCCGGGAGTGAGTTACAGACTGGAATCTAATCGAGAGATTCGGGGGGTGTTTATATATAGAATAAAAGATTCCCGGGAGTGAGTTACAGACTGGAATCAAGTTGATGGGTTTGGGGGGTTTAGCTATAGAATAACAGATACCCGGGAGTGAGTTACAGACTGGAATCTAATCAAGGGATTTGGAGCGATTTATATATAGAATAACAGATACCCGGGAGTGACTTACAGGCTGGAATCTAATCGAGGGGTTCGGGGGCGTTTATATATAGAGTAACAGATACCCGGGTGTGAGATACAGACTGGAATCTAATCGAGGTGTTCGGGGTGGTTTATATATAGAATAACAGATACCCGGGAGTAAGTTCCAGGCTGGAATCTAATCGAGGGGTTCAGGGGTGTTTATATATAGACTAACAGATACCCGGGAGTGAGTTACACACTGGAATCTAATCGAGGGGTTCGGGGGGGTTTATATATCTCATAACAGATAAACGGGAGTTAGTTACAGACTGGAATCTAATGGAGGGTTTTGGTGGGTTTATATACAGAATAAGTGATACCGAGGATAGAGTTACAGATTGGAATCTAATCGAGGGGTTCATGGGGATTTATACATAGAATAACAGATACTCGGGAGTGAGTTACAGACTGGAATCTAATCGAGGGATTTCGGGGGGTTTATATATAGAATAACTGATGCCCGGGAATGACTTGCAGATTGGAATCAAATCGAGGGGTTCGGGGGGGTTTATATATAGAATAACAATAACCAGAGTGAGTTACAGACTGGAATCAAATCGACGGGTTGTGGGCGTTTATATATAGAATAACAGATACCCAAGAGTGAGTTACAGACTGGAATCTAATCGAGGGGTTTGGGGTGGTTTATATATAGAATAACAGATACCTGGGAGTGAGTTACAGACTGGAATCTAATCGAGGGGTTCGGTGGGGTTTATGTATAGAATAACAGATACCCGAGAGTGAATTACAGACTGGAATCTCACCGAAGAGTTCACGGGGGTTTATATATAGAATAACGGATACCCGGGAGTGAGTTACAGACTGGAATCAAGTTGAGGGGTTTGGGGGGTTTATCTATAGAATAACAGATACCCGGGAGTGAGTTACAGACTGGAATCTAATCGAGGGGTTCGGGGTGGTTTATATATAGAATAACAGATACCCGGGAGTGAGTTACAGACTGGAATCTCATCGAAGGGTTCGCGGGGGTTTATATATAGAATAACGGATACCCGGGAGTGAGTTACAGACTGGAATCAAGTTGAGGGGTTTGGGGATTTATCTATAGAATAACAGATACCTGGGAGTCAGTTACAGACTGGATTCTAATCGAGGGGCTCGGTGTGGTTTATCTATAGAACAGCAGATACTCGGGTGTGAGTTACAGACTGGAATCTAATTGAGGGGTTTGGGGTGGTTTATATATAAAATAAGAGATACCCGGGATTGAGTTCCAGTCTGGAATCTATTCCACATGTTCAGGGCTGTTTATATATAGAATAGAGATACTCGGGAGTGAGTTACAGACTGGAATTTAATCGAGGGGTTCGGCAGGGTTTATATATAGTATAACAGATACCCGGGAGTGAGTCACAGACTGGAATCTATTCCACATGTTCAGGGCTGTTTATATATAGAATAGAGATACTCAGGAGTGAGTTACAGACTGGAATTTAATCGAGGGGTTCAAGGGGGTTTTATATATAGAATAACAGATACCCAGGAGTGAGTTACAGACTGGAATCTAATCGAAGGCTTCGGGGGGTGTTTATATATAGAATAACAGATACCCTGGAGTGAGTTACAGAATTGAATCTACTCGAGGGGTTCAATGGGGGTTCATATATAGAATAACAGATACCCGGGTGTGAGTTACAGTTTGGAATCTAATCAAGGGGTTCAGAGTGGTTTATATATTGAATAACAAATACCCAGGAGTGAGTTACAGACTGGAATCTAATCGAAGGGTTCAGGGTGGGGGTTTATACATAGAATAACAGATGCTCGGGAGTGAGTTACAGACTGGAATCTAACTGAGAGGTTCGGGGTGGTTTATATATAGAATAACAGATACCCAGGAGTGTGTTACAGGCTGGAATCTAATCGAGGGGTTTGTGGTGGGTTTATATATAAAATAAGAGATACCCGGGAGTGAGTTCCAGTCTTGAATCTACTCGAGGGGTTCAGGGCTGTTTGTATATAGAATAGAGATACCTGGGAGTGAGTTACAGACTGGAATCAAATCGAGGTGTTCGGATTGCGTTTATATATAGAATAACAGATACCCGGGAGTGAGTTACAGACTGGAATCTAACTGAGGGGTTCCGGGTTGTTTATATATAGAATAACAGATACCCGGGACTGGAATCTAATCGAGAGGTTCGGTGGGAGGTTTTATACGCAATAACAGATTCCCGGGGTGACTTACAGGCTGGAATCTAATCGAGGTGTTTGGGGTGGTTTATATATATAATGACAGATTCCCAGGAGTTAGTTACAGACTGGAATCTAATGGAGGGGTTCGGTGGGGTTTATATATAGAATAACAGATATCCGGGAGTGAGTTACAGACTGGAATCTAATCGAGGGGTTCGGGGTGGTTTATATATAGAATAACAGATACCCGGGAGTGAGTTACAGACTGGAATCTAATCGAGGGGTTCGGGGGGGTTTATATATGGAATAACAGATACCCGGGAGTGAGTTACAGACTGGAATCTGCTCGGGTTTGGGTGGATGTAGCCAACGGGCAGGCTAACTCTCTAACCATGAGCTCCCCTTTTCCCTCCCCCTCCCTGCGGCCCTCAGCCGAGCTGGAGAAACAGAAAGGGGTGATCCGCACCACCATGTTGCAGAGCGCCAGCCTCAAGAAGGACACGATGAACGGCACGCTGACCAGCCTGGACGACACCTACGCCGTGGGGGAGGGGCTGAAGCGCAGCGCCCTCAGCAGCTCCCTGCGTGACCTCTCCGACGCAGGTAACCTGATGGGTTAGGGGAGTAGGGGGGGTATGGGGGGAGGGTGGGCGAGGGGTGGGTTTTGATGGGAGTGGGGGAGGGGAGATGGTGGGATGCAGCTGGGCGAGCTGGGCAGGTCCGGGTGCATTGACTAACCTGCTGGGCACCTGCAGTCGGTTGGCACGGCTCTGCTACTTTTTGCTGCCCTGTTTGTACCCCCTGGTTAACCCTCTCTTCTCCAGGCCGCTAATCCTCCTGCGTTCCATTCACTGCTGTCTCTGTTTCTTGCATCTCTCCACCCGGGGTCAACCTGTCCATCCGACTGCCGGAGAGTGTGATAGGTTCTTCCTCTGTCCCCATCAAACACTCCCAGGACAGGTACAGCACGGGGTTAGATACAGAGTAAAGCTCCCTCTACACCGTCCCCATCAAACACTCCCAGGACAGGTACAGCACAGGGTTAGATACAGAGTAAAGCTCCCTCTACACCGTCCCCATCAAACACTCCCAGGACAGGTACAGCACAGGGTTAGATACAGAGTAAAGCTCCCTCTACACCGTCCCCATCAAACACTCCCAGGACAGGTACAGCACAGGGTTAGATACAGAGTAAAGCTCCCTCTACACCGTCCCCATCAAACACTCCCAGGACAGGTACAGCACAGGGTTAGATACAGAGTAAAGCTCCCTCTACACCATTCCCATCAAACACTCCCAGGACAGGTACAACAGGGTGTTAGATACAGAGTGAAGTCCAGTTGTGAATTGCACTGCCCTGTGTGACTATGATTTACAACCCAGGATATTTGTCAATGTTAGGATATGTCAGTCTCTCAGACAGTTATGCAGCCCCAGTTGCACTGCGATATGACTTTAATATTGGAAAAGATTCCCCCGAGTATTGTTGGAATGAATATATAGATGCGAGAAATCTGTGGGTGAACAAAGGGCTTGGCAATAGCAGGAGAGAGAAAGAGACAGAGAGAGAAAAACAGCGAGAGAGTAAAACAGATAGAGAGAGGGAGAGAAAAAGAGAGAGTGATCGATAGGACAGAGGGAGCAAGATAGAGAGAATGAGAGAGAGAGATAGAGAGAGGATCAGAGAGGTGGAGAGAGAGATAGAGAGAAAAACACAGAGAGAGACAGAGATAGAGATAGAGAGAGAGAGTGAGAGAGAGAGAGACAGATAGAGAAAGGGAGAGAGATAGATAGGACAGAGGGAGAGACATCGAGAGAAGGAGAGAGAAATAGAGGGAGGGACAGAGAGGTGGAGAGAGAGATAGATTGAGAAACACAGAGAGAGACAGAGACAGAGAGGAAGGGTGGGGAATTATCACATTGGGGACAGTCCGGTGTTTTATTCATAAAAAGGATTGTTTGGGCCACTTGAGAGGGTGCAGTGAAGATTTACAGTGGTGAAAGATTCCATGCTCCTTCAGGACATGGGTTAGCGAGTGGGGGTTTGGCAAGGGGCATTGGACTGAGCCCAGTTTCTGCTCCATGTAGCTGTTACACCAAAAGCTGTCGTGAAACCCGAGCCTCGGTCGAGAGAGTACACTGAGGTGTTACTGACCCGTGTGCACTGACCGTGGGGAGGTTGTTGTGTGAACATTCCTACTGTTACAGGGAGAGCGTTACAAGGAGAGAGTGATGTCACGGACAAAGTTAGGGAGTGTTTGATGTCACAGGGAGAGCGTTACAGCGAGTGTGATGTCACAGGGAGAGAGTTACAGAGAGAGCGATGTCACGGCGAGCATTACAGGGAGAGAGTGATGTCACAGGGAGAGAGTTATGGAGAGTGTGATGTCACAGGGAGTGTTACAGGGAGAGAGTGATGTCACAGGGAGAGAGGTATGGAGAGAGAGTGATGTCACAGGGAGAGAGTTATGGAGAGTGTGATGTCACAGGGAGAGAGTTATAGAGTGTGTGATGTCACAGGGAGAGAGTTACGGAGAGTGTGATGTCACAGGGAGAGAGTTATGGAGAGTGTGATGTCCAAGGAGAGAGTTACGGAGAGTGTGATGTCACAGGGAGAGAGTTATGGATAGAGAGTGATGTCACAGGGAGAGAGTTATGGAGAGTGTGAAGTCACAGGGAGAGAGTTACGGAGAGTGTGACATCACAGGGAGAGAGTTATGGAGAGAGTGACATCACAGGGAGAGTTAAGGGGAGAGAGTGATTTCACAAGGAGAGAGTTATGGAGAGTGTGATGTCACAGAGAGAGAGTTATGGAGAGTGTGATGTCAAGGAGAGAGTTACGGAGAGAGTGATGTCACAGGGAGAGCATTACAGGGAGAGAGTGATGTCTCAGGGAGAGAGCTATGGAGAGTGTGATGTCACAGGGAGAGAGTTATGGAGAGAGTGACATCACAGGGAGAGTTAAGGGGAGAGAGTGATTTCACAAGGAGAGAGTTATGGAGAGTGTGATGTCACAAGGAGAGAGTTACGGAGAGTGTGATGTCACAGGGAGAGAGTTATGGAGAGAGTGACATCACAGGGAGAGGTAAGTGGAGAGAGTGATTTCACAAGGAGAGAGTTATGGAGAGTGTGATGTCACAAGGAGAGAGTTACGGAGAGTGTGATGTCACAGGGAGAGAGTTATGGAGAGAGTGACATCACAGGGAGAGGTAAGTGGAGAGAGTGATTTCACAAGGAGAGAGTTATGGAGAGGGTGATGTCACAAGGAGAGAGTTACAGGGAGAGAGTGATGTCACAGGGAGAGAGTTATGGGGAGAGAGAGACGTCGCAGGGAGAGAGTTGCAGGGAGACAGTTATTTCACAGGAAGAAAGTTATGGAGATGGTGATGTCACAGGGAGAGATTTACGGGGATATTGATGTCACAGAGAGACAGTTACACAGAGAATGACGTCACGGGGAAAGAGTAATAGGGAGAGAGTTAGGGAGAGAGTGATGTCATGGGGAGAGAGTGACATCACAGGGAGAGAGTTACGGAGAGAGTGATGTCACAGGGAGAGAGTTACAGAGAGAGTGATGTCACAGGGAGAGAGTGATGTCACAGGGAGAGAGTTACAGAGAGAGTGATGTCACAGGGAGAGAGTGATGTCACAGGGAGAGAGTTACAGAGAGAGTGATGTCACAGGGAGGGAGTTACAGAGAGAGTGAGGTCACAGGGAGAGAGTGATGTCACAGGGAGAGAGTTACAGAGAGAGTGACATCACAGAAAGAGTTTCCAATCCCTGGTTCCTGCACAGTCTCACTGGAGAAACCTCTCAGGGGTTGAGGAGGGTGAAGAGCTGAACTTTATCCCGAGTTTATCTTTCCTCTCTCCGTACCTTACACCTTCTGTTTCTCTGTCTCTCTCTCTCTCACTCTCTGCATGTCCAACTGCTTCTTCAATACTCACTCTCTCCCTCTTCTCCACTCCACACTCACCCTCTCTCCTCCTCCTCCCTTCTACACTCACCCTTTCCCTCATCCTCTACACTCACCCTCTCTCTCCTCCCCTCTCCCTCCACACTCACCCTCTCTCTCCTCCCCTCTCCCTCCACATTCACCCTCTCTCTCCTCCCTCCACACTCACCCTCTCTCTCCTCTGCCCCCTCCCTCCACACTCACCCTCTCTCTCCTCCCCTCTCCCTCCACTCTTACCCTCTCTTCCTCTACTCCCCTCTCCCTCCACACTCACCCTCTCTCTCCTCCCTCCACACTCACCCTCTCTCTCCTCTGCCCCCTCCCTCCACACTCATCCTCTCTCTCCTCCCCTCTCCCTCCACTCTCACCCTCTCTTCCTCTACTCCCCCCTCCCTCCACACTCACCCTCTCTCTCCTCCCCTCTCCCTCCACTCTCACCCTCTCTTCCTCTACTCCCCTCTCCCTCCACACTCACCCTTTCTCTCTCTCTCTCTCCTTCCCTCTCCCTCTCTCCCTCCTCCCCTCACGCACACCTTCTATTCCTCCTCTCTCCACACACTCCCTCTCTCCCTCTCCCTCTCCCTCCTCGCTCACCCTCCCCCCTCACGCACAGCTTCTATTCCTCCTCTCTCCACACACTCCTTCTCTCTCTCTCTCTCTCTCTCTCTCTCTTCCTCTGCACTCCCGCCTCTCCCTCTCCCTCCTCTCTCACCCTCCCTCCCTTCCCCACGCCCCCTCCGCAGCCACCCCACGTTGCTGGTTGAAATGGGCTTTGTGTATGAATAACCTGTTGCGGGGCAAAAGGGTGGGTTGGTGGGGGGGAGGGGAGGTGGGTTGGGGGCTGACGGGTGGGGGTGGGGGTGAGGGGGGAGTGCTTTCTCTTGCCTTCTCTCGCTAATGCTTGGTGTTGCATGTCTGGCTAGGGAAGCGGGGACGGAGAAACAGTGTGGGATCGCTCGACAGTACCATGGAAGTAAGTGGCACCCCCCCCCCTCCCCCCACCGCCACTTCATTCCCTCCCACCCCAGGTACCTGCTTGATGTCCGCCATCTTGACTATATCCCCCTACCGCATGGACATGCATGTTGTTGTCACCCCATCCAGTGTCTGCATGCGTTCCCCTACCCCCCCCCCACCAACCATTATACCCCTCGTCGTACCTCCCCGCCCCACCCCCTCGCTCCATGCCTCCTGTTGTCGAATTGCCCTCCCTGAGGGGGCCGTGACACCCCTCCTCCCACCTCTCCCCTCCCCCTCCCCCCCACCATCCACCACCCTGGGCCAAGCCCCATCCCGAATCCGTGGGGTTCCCACTCCCGGAGCAAGTTCCATGAGATGTCCCCCCCCCCCCCCCCCACCCCTCCACCATACCATTCCAGACCCCCCAGGGAAGGTGTGGGGGTGGGTGGGGGGGAAGGGAAGGGGCCCCGAGCGGGAATGCTGACCCCGTGTGGTCACCCCCTGTCCCCAGACCCCTTCAGCTCTCAGTCACCCACGCCGGGTGGACTTCCTCGGTGCCGACCGAGTCCTGGATTCACTGGTCAGACTCTGCACCCGGCTCGCTCTCTCTCTCCCATCTCTGGGAAGGGCGATTACTCTGTCTCCCAGTCGCTCAGTGTGTACAGTTTAAT